>NC_135963.1:29550462-29853492 GCF_053455715.1 Rhinoraja longicauda | reverse complement strand
GAAATAAAGACGTCAAGAGAGGGTAGAAGGCAGTTCTGGGGAGTTCAAGAGGAGGGGGACCGGTGGAGACGAGGGAAGGGGTCATTACTGGGTGGTGAGGACTTCTTCCCATAGAAAAAGGCTCGGGGGTTCCTCCCATCACAAGAAATAGACTATTGACTGACGGCTATTACAAACCCACTGACTCCCACAGCTATCTCGACTACACTTCTTCCCATCCTGCTTCCTGCAAAGACGCTATCCCCTACTCCCAATTCCTCCGTCTGTGCCGCATCTGCGCCCAAGATGAGGTGTTCCATACTAGAACATCCAAGATGTCCTCATTCTGTAAGGAATGGGGTTCCCTTCTCCCATCATAAATGAGGCACTCACTCGTGTCACTTCGGTACCCCACAGCTCCGCCCTAGCTCCCACAAGTCGCAACAGAGACAGTCCCCCTAGTCCTTACCTTTCACCCCATCAGCCGTCGCATAATCCTCCAAAATACAACACATAATCCTCCAAAATTTTTGCCACCTCCAATGGGATCCCACCACTGGCTACATTTTCCCCATCTCCACCCCTTTCCGCCTTCCGCAGAGACTGTTCCCTCCACAACTCCCTGGTTAACATCCCTTCCCACCCAAACCACCCCCTCCCCAGGTACCTTCCCCTGCAACCGCAGAAGATGCAACACCGGTCACTATACCTCCTCCCTCGATTCTGTCCAGGGACCCCAACAGTCTTTTCAGGTAAGCAGAGGCTCACTTGCTCCTCCTCCAACCTCATCTACTGTATCCGTTGTTCAAGATGTGGACTCTGATACATCGGCGAGACCAAACGCAGACTGGGCGATCCTTTCGCGGAACACCTTCGCTCAGCCCGCCCGAACCAACCTGATCTCCCGGTTGCTGGACACTTTAATTCTCCTTCCCATTCCTACACAGACCTTTCTGTCCTCGATCTCCCCCATTGTCAGAGTGAGGCTAAATGCAAATTGGAGGAACGCATCTCATATTTTGCTTGTGCAGCTTATGAATATTGCAGTGGTATGAATATTGATTTCTCTCACGAGGTAGCCCCCGCATTCCCTCTCTTTCTATCCCTTCCCCACCCAAGTCACACTTGCTTCTCATTTTCATCCTACAAACAGCTAACAATGGCCTGTTTCCTTTATCATCGTTACTTTTTTGCATATCTTTCATTCATTGTTACTTTATTTCTCCACATCACTGTCTATATCTCTCGTTTCCCTTATCCCTAACCAGTCTGAAGAAGGGTCTCGACCTGAAACGTCACCCATTCCTTCTCTCCAGAGATGCTGTCTATCCCGCTGAGTTACTCCAGCTTTTTGTGTCGATCTTCGGTTCAAACCAGCATCTTACACATATTCTTACACATATAATTTCACTCCCCTGTCAAGCATCCTCGATTATTCTTGTTGACAGAGGGACCAAAGGAAGGGTTCAGTCTCTGACCCATGGTTACCAGCAAATTGTATTCCAGCCTTTCAAGCAGCAGGAACCAATTTATGACTCCATCATTAAATTCCACCATTCCACCTCTCAAGCAGAACACTGGCTTTGTAGTTGTGCAATGTATTTGCATACTTACCTGTCGACCTGCTGTGGGTAAAGGAAGTGCTGTTTAAGGGCCTGTCCCACTTAGGCGATCTATTTGGCGACTGCCGGCGACTGTCAAGGTCGTAGAAGATCGCCGAACTTTTCATTTACCCGACGACAATGACCACGACAATGCCGAGTCAGGTCGAGATTATAGCGTCTTCTGAAATCGCAAAAATTCCCACACTGTCAAAGCTTCTCCGGTGTCCTGGTTTTCGCTGAAATCACTGACAAGTCGGTAAGTACTTGAGAGTTTTAAACTATAACATCGTGTATGGGTTACTTAAAAACCAAGCTTCACTGTAACAAGGAATAAACTGGATTTACTTCCAGTTTACTAATAGCTGTATTAAAAAAAATTTTTTTTTAAGTGGTTCAGTGGATTTTTTGTGAAAAGTGTGTGGGCATTCTTTGAAAATGTAAGGGAGTTGTATATCTGGTTTCTGGGTTGCATATCTGGGTTTGGAGCTCACTTTAAATGTAATGGCTGAGGCCAAAAACATCACAAAAATTTCCACGCTGTCAATGCTTCTCCGGCATCCTAATTTTCCGCTGAAATCACTGACAAGTCGGTAAGTACATGAGAGTTCTGAACTATAACACCTTGTATGGGTTACTTAAAAACCAAGCTTCACTGCAACAAATAATAAACTGGATTTACTCTCAGTTTACTAATAGCTGTATTTTTTTTTTTAAATTAAAAAGTGGTTCAGTGGAGTTTAGTGAAAAGTGTGTGGGCATTCTTTGAAAATATAAGGGAGATGCATATCTGGTTTCTGGGTTGAATATCTGGGTTTGGAGCCCACTTTAAATGTAATTGCTGAGGCCAGAAACACCGCGGAAATTCCCACGCTTACCTGACCGTCAAACTATCGCCTCCAATCTACCTGTCAAATGTCCTGACGGTACATAAATTGGTTAAACACAAGCATTTTATGGTATTTTGAAATGACTTTACTTATTTTAATATTATGTGCTTCTAAATGTATCTAAGAGAACCTATCAAACCTGGGGACAGCATGTGACAGCGCCCGCAATAAGCAACGATGCCTGGCGACAAGCCAGCTGTCGCCGAGAGATTTCAAACCATTTGATTTCTCGGCGACCCACCGAGATCCACTACAATCCACTACGATCTTTGGAAGACTCCTCACGATCATGTCCGCAACACCCCGGCGAACGTTCAGCGACAGCCTAGTTGCTGGCAGTCACCTTAAAATCGCCTAAGTGGAACAGGCCCTTTAAGTATTTTGCACTATCATCAGCTGAGACTGGCACTCAGGATGGAAGTGAGGATGATTTGTTCCAAATAAGCTAATGCATAAAGTTATCACCAAACTCAGTGTGAAAGGAAATGTGGTAGATTTCAGTGTGTAAGATGGCTTGATTCAGTTTAAGCGAGGCATTTTCAGAAGAACACATGCCCATTCTTGGCTGTCTCACACTGATTTTACCAAACTAAGGAACCAAAGATTGACCCTGTCTGTAACTTTATCCAAAATATTTAATCTCTTCTAGCTTCTGTAACGAGCCAGCCATTAGCTGCACTTTAGCAGTTGTGTCCCAAAATGTAAGATTGGGAATGGTCATGACCGAACTGCAGTAAGACGGGCATCAGAGAGCCTGACTATAGTTCAAAGTTCTTCCACCTCACCAACCAAACCATGTACAGACGAGCAATGATAGGGTGAAATAAAGTTATTCATGAATAATAGAAGTACATCTTGATTTGAGAACTAGATCATATTCAGACATGTTAGCAGCTTTGAAACCTCCCTGTCAGTTATGCGGACCCCAATCACCATTGGGACCAAGAAAAGCCAGAAGTTGTCATGAAGAATTCATTAAAATGGAGACCAAACGTCGTCATGAAAGCGAATTCCAAGATGGCAACCAACACAAAGAAGTAAAGAAGGATAATGGTGATGTCTGGACAACGTGGCTTAATCAACAGAACAAAATGTACTGTTGGGATGGCCTATTCAAGAAGGACAAAAAGAATAATCAGTGGGAAGAAGTATGGAATAATAATGAGGAGATTTTTGCAGTCCTACTGCGTAATGACATTAATACAAATTTCAATAAATTTTAAGAGGTCAAATACCAAATGAAGGAAGAGTATGCTAAGCTGTAAGGACAGAATATACAATATAAAAGGGTGAAACAACGAGCCTGAACAATGCACTAAAATTATGAACCACAGATGCAGGAAGAGATTATTCAGTTATAAAAAGACACAAAATGCTGGGGTAACTCAGTGGGTCAGGCTGCATCTCTGGAGAGCATGGATTAATGACATTTTGGATCAGGACCCTTTTTCAGATATCGTACTGTCTGAAGAAGGTTCGTGACCCGAAATATTACCTAGCCATGCCAGCCAGAGATGCTGCCTGACTGCTGAGTTACTCCAGCACTTTGTCTCTTTTTTTGTAAACCGGCATCTCAGTTTCTCAAAATTATTCAGTTGTTGCTCAGATCACTGATTAAAACATGGAATAAATTAAATTATACTAATATAGCTTTTCAAATTTATAGGACCTACCTGGGAAAACAAAGGTGGAGGGAGGCAAGAGAGGCTACAGAAAGCTATAAAGGAAACCAGTTTAGTAAACTGTAAATGTAACAATCAAGTGTCACCAGAAAAAGAGAAGGTAAAATAAGAAGCAGAGAAGGATCCCTGGATCCCACAAGCAGAGAAAATGAATATCCGACCTCTCTCCCTGATTAGTACTCAATACTATCACGACACACCAGATTCTGGTGTGAGTAGTGTACTGCTTTCAAGGCAATAACCTTCACCTTTTTCAAATTGGTGATCCAGGACTCCCACCCATCAGGATATTCCCACTGAAGATAGATCACCGGTTTCTTCAAATCCACAGCAGATACTCGTGTTCACTGCTGAGGGCAGTAGAAACCCTGGATATTACCTTAATACTGCCAAGAGCAAACACACAAATCATCTGTTCAATATGTAACCATATCGCATTCAAACATCTTTTCAGAAATGGGGCAGGGAAGATTAATTGGACATGAGGTTATTGATAAACTAGGATAAACCAATCTGAAATTGTAGTTGAGAATGTGAAATAAAATGCAATATGTATATTCCTTTATTCGTCCCACACCGGGGGAAATATAAAATGATAATATAAACCCAACATAAAGGGCCATGTAAAGAAAAATGAATAAAAGGAAATATAACATTTGTGCTAATGTATTGAGGGAATTATGAAGCAGCTGATTCTACTGATACTAGGTCTGGCCGCTGTCTCTCCTTCTTTTTAAAATGGAAAAATACAAAATAAATTGGGTAGTGGTCAAGGAGCCTTCAGAAAATGGCTTTATCTCCAATTAAAATGTGATTGTAAAACAACTGGAAACAATAAAAGCCTAAAGTAGTTTAGATTGAATAGTAATTTGGAAGTGAAACATTCCCTTGGAACTCTAAAGATTCCGTACACTGGTGAAATGGAAAGTCTCAGAGGGGGGTGAGTACTACCATCTGGCCAAGGATTTGGCAGCAAAATGTGGAAGAGGTCAAAAAGGAGACAACATTGTGCTACACAGGCAGGAAGGAAATAAGTCGATGTGAAATAGAAAATGATGCTCATCGTTTGAGGAAACCTAAAATGAGTGGGGTAGAAGTGAGCAGACCAGACACTTGTTATGTAATATAAGAAAATAACTGCAGATGCTGGTACAAATCGATTTATTCACAATCGATTTATTCATTACTTGTTATGTAATGATGTACAGCTCACAATTGTACCAGTTGTGTGAGATGTAAATTGATATGTCCCTGGGAAAGGAATTATTCGCAGATTATAAATAAAATAGTAGAAGAATTTATAAAGGTACTATTAATTTAAAGAAAGAATTAGGAATCTAGACTTGAAGAGAACAAAGTCCAGTCCATTCGGCCCACAATATTTGTACCAAACACAATGCCACGTTAATCTAATCTTCTCTGCCTGCATATGATCTATATTCCTCTATTCCCTGCATATGCACAATATAAAAGCTTCTTAAAAGTCACTATCTTATCTGCTTGCACCACTTTCTCTGGCAGCTCATTCCGGGCATCCAGCACTTTCCCTGCACTTTCTTTCTCTGACCTTAAACTACGCCGTTAACTCTTTGCCATTTCCATCTTGGGATAAAGTTTCTGGCTTTATCCTGTTGATGCATCACATAATTTTATATACTTCATCAAGTCTCCCTTCAGCCTCTGACGTTCCAGAGAAATCTCTCCAATCTCTCCTTGTGGCTTCTACCCTCGAATCCATCATTCCATGAACCACTTTTGCAACCTCTCTGAAGCCTTCACACCCTTTCTGTAATGAGGTGACTGCACACAATACTCCAAATGCGGCCAAATCAAAGTTTTATAATGCTGCATCTTGACTTCCCTACTCTTATACCCAATGTCTTGACTGATAAAGACAAATATACCATAAGCCTTCTTTACCACTCTGTAAGACCCTAAAGCATAAAACATAGGTGTAGAATTAGGCCATTCGACTCATCGAGTCTATTCTGCCATTCGATCATGGTTGATCTATTTGTCCCTCTCAACCCCATTCTCCTGCCATCTCCCCATAATCTTTGACGTCCTTACTAATCAAGAACCTGTCAATCTCCGCTATTTCCTAAAAATACAAAATGTCTTGGCCTCCACCGTGACAAATGAATTCCACAGATTCACCACCCTCTGGCTAAACAAAATCACTCCTCATCTCCATTCTAAAGGTACATCCTTTTATTCAGAGGCTGTGGCCTATGGTTTTACACTTTCCCATTACTGGAAACATCCTTTCCAAGCCCACTCTATCTAGGCCTTTCATTATTCGGTAAATTTCAATGAGATCCCCCCTCATTCTGCTAAGATCCAGCGAGTGGCCAGAGCCAGCAAACACTCTTCATACGTTATCCCAATCATCCCTGGGATCATTCTCATAAACCTCCTCTGGACCCTCTCCAATGCCAGCACATCCTTCTTCAGATATGGGGCCCAAAACTGCTCACAATGTTCCAAATGAGGCCTCACCAGTGCCTTATAAAGTCTCAGCTTTACATCCTTGCTTTTATATTCTGCAATATCAAATATTGCCCTCAAATGAAGGCTTATGGCATATTTGCCTTTTACGGTCAAGGCATTGAGTATAAGAGTCAGGAAGTCATTGCATTTGCCTTCCTTACACGCTGACTCAACCTACAAATTAACCTTTTGAGAATCCTGCACCAGCACTCCCAACAGCATACCAACACCTATAAGAAGTTAAAAAATTGATTTTCAATTTTTTTATGTTACAAAAGGAAAACTAAGGTTTAGAAAAAAATATTAATTAAATAAGGTTATCAGGCCCTTAAATAGATTAAACAGTTTACAAGGTGATGATCCATATCATTGCACCAACAGCAAGGAGCAATATGCGACTGGCAGCTTATCTACAAAAATAAAAGCTCTGTCTATAACTGATCCATGTCCCTCTTTATCCATTGTCAGCCTTCTTTACTGACTGCAACTCCATTCATTTTTGTGTCATCTGCAAACTTACTAGTTTTGATCTTAGTTTAGAGATACAGCGCTGAAACAGGCCCATCGGCCTACCGAGTCCGCACCGACCGGCGATCCCCGCACATTAACACTATCCTACACGCACTAAGGACAATATACATTTATACTAAGCCAACAATTTATATTTTGTTACCTTACCACATACCTTAGAGAAAGCGATAAGTGTGCCGTGCAGGGAGTGCAGACAGAGACCCAACGAAGGCCCATAGTTTGTGGGTCTTTCAGAATTTATTAGGCAAATGGTGCTCAGCTCTGCTGTTTAAGAGCCTTACTGCTTAATTAAAATTTTAAAAAGACTTGTTGTTATAGTAAAAATCCTAGAAATGTGAAAATCTTGTTTTTAAATTTTTAGAGGTGCCACTATGATATACTGTCACAAACAAAGCACTGTTTATAGATGTGGACAAATAAATGGTAGGTGGTGTTTAATCCAGGCAAATGTAAGGTGAAGTAAGGGGAAAGCATACAGTTAATGGTGAGACCCTTAACAATGGTTGACATGAAGAGGTGTCCTGGGGTTAGGGTTGCAAACTGTCCCGTATTAGCCAGACATCCCGTATATTGATTTGTCCCGTTCGGGACCGCCCTTGTCCTGTATTAGGCACGGAAGGCGTTGTAGGCCCAGATGCTGTAGGCTTGGGGGGCCGCTGTAGGCCCAGACACTGTAGGGCCGGAGGCCCGGGCGCCGCCTAATGGAGGTTGCATAGCAACCCGCCTCCTGGCCTGGGTGGCCACTATTGGTGGAGCGGGAGCACGTGGCCGCTGGCTGGGATGAGGTCACGTGGGGCGGTGACGTTACCTTTTCTCTCTTATTTGGGAGCAAGACAGTTGGCAACCCTACCTGGGGTTAACATTCATAGACTCCCTCACTAACCCCCCCTCGCCCCTCCTATCCCCATAGCTGCAATAATCTATTGCTGCCCCGCAGTTTTTAATCGAGATCCCCACCTTGCTGCCCCAATCATCCACAAAACAGTTCACAAGTCTCAGGTTGTGGGCCCCATCCCAGACAAACCTGATGGCCTGTTGATGGCTTGTTGCTGCCAAAAGGCCATTGAACTGATGTATCTGATAGTCAAATGTAAAAAGTTTGAAAGAATTAAGATAAATAAAATAAAGTATGTTTATATAACGACACATTTAACTGAAAAATAAATTAATCAAAAACCATTGTTACATTAAAAAAAAATTTTTTATTACCATGTAACTTTTCAATCAAGATTGGCAATCCTATTCGAATGGACTTTGTTGCAAAAATGTATCGTACCAATTAGCACAACTGGGTCTGTGACCCAAGACTTTGTGCTAAGCCCAACCAGACTCCAGGAGCTTAGATGTCCCAGATCCAACTCGAGTGCAGACCTGATATCTGCACTGCAATGCACAATTGTAGAAAGCAGGAACAGCCTGACCCTTGCATGCTGTTAGCCAGTGGTTTCCTACAGAACTGCCAGCATCTACTCACTGCTGTCCAGGCCGATATTTCAGCATGAAAGAACAGTGGGATCTCCAAAGATAAACATCAGCACCAGCCCCTCACGGTGAAACACCCTGACACACACTACATGTGAAGGTTCTGATTACAGTGGCTTTCTGTATCAATGTAACACATCAGGGAAAGCACACAATAGCTTTCAATACATCTTCAATATCATGAAGATACTAATTGCACTCTTTGCCAGAAAAGCAATCTAGAAAGAAAACTGTGCATCAAGCACATTGATTTACCTGTATCTCTGTACCTCCTAGGTGCAATGCTCATTGGAAAAATGCATGCTTCCGTACATTAACTTCAACATAAACCAGCTATGTTTTACAATAGGATGGAGATCGCCCCCATTGTGTACTGAAGTGGTCTTTGATAAAAGGGAGATTTGAAGCAGAATTGCGTCCAATAACGAAGGTGCCTTCAAGCTGGGTCAATCCACAATCTCACAGACAAATCAGGTTGGCTCAATCAGTATTCCTTCTGTCTCAGGATTCCTCAAGGCCCTTGGTACAGATGACAAGCACCAAGACATTGACAGTCAGTGTTCAAATTGAGAAACCCATGGTCATCCCAGAGCAAAGTGTGGTGTTGGACCAGTCCATAAATCATGCTGAATAGTTCTGAGCAGGTGTACAGATTAACAGTAACTTGTTGCATGCTACATTTATGGTATTATGAGGGGCCCAAGTACAACTTATGAATAATCACTGGGGAAAGGGAAAAAGCTAAAGGATGATAAGGAGGAGATAGATAAAGAGGAGGTTCCAGACTGAGTAGTACTCCTGTCCTCCACAGCTGATGGTGACAAATTATTGAAGAAAGATCCTCCAATACAAACCCTTCCTATCTCCAGTTATCAAAAATCTAAGATGCTATTTTTTTAACTAAAATCCTCCAAAGATACAATCTCTTCATTTTGTCTGTTATACAGAGCTTTAAATTTTAAATAATTGTATCCATATAAAAACCATTCTGAGCTTAAATAATTGTCCAGTTAAGACTAAATCGCCGTTTCAGTGACTTAGTTCAGAACTCCTGCTTAAGATAAGTAGTTCAAATAATATGGAGGCTGATTCTTACAAACATTTTATAGGTGAATATGGGCAGGAAAGGGTTAACTGCAAAATAATATAAAAAAACAAAACCTGTAATAGAAATCCTGCTCATTTTTTTTAGTCTTGTTTGTTGGAGTCCTTGTGTACCTCCAGTGAACTTCAATTCTCTCCAGAGAAAATGAAGAAAAGATCTTGAGTTACAGTAAAAAAGTCAATCTGGCTTGGCAGCTAGCAGTGCTTCAAGTCTTTGTGTAAATAATTTACAGTAACATGGAGATTCTATATCAAGGATAGAAGCTGCCAATATCTGTGTAATGGAGTAATGCAAAAGTACCCCATATTGCTTGAACACATATTCAAAACTCTATATCAGTTACACGAAATGTTAAAATGAAATGCAGTTATTAATGACTTTCTTTGCACCTAATTGAAATATATTGGTTCCCCGTCTCGGTGAAGTTTATTAAATGCAGGTTCCTCTTTAAAGGTACAATAATGGAAATAGTGTGTAAAATGTTTGCACATTGCAAAATATTTAACTGAAATATATATCATGCAGCATTAACAATTTTCAATTACGGTTTAATCATGGGTTTTCAAATACCATAACGAAGAAAATATTTCTATCTTGTGACTAGTTTCCAATATACTCTCAGATTTCAATGCCAAGTATAATTTTTCAAAGCTAGAATGAGAAAGCTTTTTGTTTGAAAGTTCATTTAATGCTTTTCACTATGTACCTTTGGCAAGAGAAGTTAAAATTAGTAATCTGACAAAGGATCTTTGATGGTAACTCTGGTTTTCTTCCCACAGGCACAGCCTGACCTGCCGAGTATTTCCAGCACTTTCTGTTTTTATTTAACTTTAGTCATCTTAACCCTAATTGTGTAATATTCTCTCAATGGGATGATTTGTGCAGACATTTTATATGAAGTAAGTGAGATCACTTCATTAAATTTGGAAGTTAAACATTTTTTTATTGATATACATTTTGTATTTGAAATACAAATGCAAAACCAGTTGGCAATTTGAAATATTATAATTAATTAATTTGATAATATTTATATTTATATTTATCAATGGGTTAAAACCAAAATGAGTTTCTTAATTAAAATGCTCTTCATACAGCCTTGGTCGTTTGCAAAATACCATTCACATGCATTCACCATTCAGTCTGAACTCGGTCGAAAATTCTACCAGATTTATCTTCAAGTTTCAACAATAGATTATGTCCAACTCATTCTGGTCTATTGTACTGCCTAATGAAAGTAACAGGTAGTTACGAATCCAAGCTGGAAATCTTAACTAATTTATACGTTGGCGTGATTGGGATAAATTTTTATCGGTTCTTGGAATTTGACAGACTCTGCCTCATTCTGAAACATATTTTGATTCACTATTCATTTTGAAAATGATTGAAGGAGTTAATTTCCATAAGGGGTTAGCACTTGTTTATTGTAACTGCGCAAAGAGAGCTATGAAAACCCAGGTGACATAACATGTTTATAATTTTTCCAATGTTTTCTTGAAAATCTGTCTTCTAAGGTCAATGTATCTGGCCAACCGCCGAGATGATTACTGGCGGCCAGCCCCAGCATTTCCCGGACGATCAGGGCGAGCGGCATTGGCAGGCCGCGGAACCCCAGCGTTGGTGGTAGAAGCACCACTTCTTCTTGTTCTTGTTCATACCAGCTTCTCCTGGAGCAAGGGACTCAGCTGAGCTCCCGGTGGGCACGGCCCCAGGTCGCTGTGCCCTCGAAGGTGCTGTCGACACACGATCGAGTGAACCTCCGCCCTGCCGCCTGGCCAGCCACAGCTCATCTGCGCATTCCGCTAGCTGCAGGGGGTCATCGAAACTCGCCCCTGAGAGGAGCAGGCGGATGTCGTCGGGCAACGGCTCTAGGAGAGCGTACTCAAAAAGCAGGCAGGGCCGGTGGCCGTCCATGAGCGTGAGCATTTCACTCATGAGGGCCGATGGCTTATGGTCGCCGAGCCCCCCCACGTGGAGGATCCGCGCCACAAGCTCCAGGTGGCTGCGCCTGAAAGTGCGGAGGAGCAGCGCCTTGAGGCCTTCGTATTTGTTGGCCGCTGGCAGCTCATGCAGGTAAGGCACCAATCGACCGGCCATCTCCTGGTCGAGCGCGCCAACAATATAGAGAGAGTGGGGGTCGTTGGCTGTAATCCTGCGGATGTGGAATTGAGCTTTCGCCCGCTGGAACCACACCTGGGGCTGCGAGGTCCATCAGACCGGCAGCTTAAGTGCAACCGCGTTTTGTTGGGCCTGGTCAGCGGCAACGGTGGGCCAAGCATTGGCGGCGTCCATTATTGCGATCCAAAATACCTATTTCGGACCGTCGGGGTCACCAATGAAGCGGGACACGTGTCAAGCGAAGTTTTCTTTATTCCTCAAGCACCATACAGTTCCCCAAACCCCCAACCAGTTCAACTCCTCCTGGAACTCCACTACCAACTGCTACTGCTCCCCATTCCAAGTTCCGTGACCCCATCCCCCGAGCCGAGGGTTCGCACCACGTGTGGCTAACCACCAGGAACTGCCACAGCGGCATAGTGCCCTGGATTATTATGTAAAATTAGAATTCTTCAGCTAATTAAAAAAATTCTAGTTACATGCTCAGGGCTATCGTAATGTGGGAAATTTGTAAAATATAAAGATTCGTGTAATGCACAGAGTTAATGTACAGTAATATGATCTAATTATTGCCAGTTTGACTGGTCAGTGGTAACACTTTCAGCATTCCAACAGATAACTACTCTATTCCCTAATTTATTCCCCTTTATCGGTGATAGGTTTTGATAGCTTAGCTACAACAATAATTCACATTTGCTCTGATCTAATTGTTAATTATGACCATCATTCTGTAAGTAACAACTAAGGTTTTATTACAGAATTAAATAAATATACTATGTTCCTACATTCTGACTGTTGAATACAACTTGTAATTATAGGTGTAGTTAATATTTACAATACAATTAATTCTGAAACACAGCCCACTGGTATCTTTCATTATTACTCTGAGCTGCTGCACCACTTGGTGATTGGTAAGTTTTATTTATATACTAGACCAAGTGGACTCGTTGGGCCCAAACCTCTCCTGCATAGGTGCAGCACCCTCTCCTCCCCCCTTCCCCTCCACTCTCACCCCCTCCCTCCGCCCTCCCCCTCCCCTCTCCCTCTCCTCCCTCCCCTCTCCCCCCTTCCCCCTCCCCTCCTTTCACCCCCTTCCCCTCCCCTCCCCCTCCCTCCCTCCTCCCCGCCCCTTCTCCTCCCCTTCCCCTCCCCCCCTCCCTCCTCCACCCCCCCTCCCCCTCCCTCCTCCCCTCCCCTCCCCCTCCCCCTCCCTCCCCTCCCCACTTCCCGTCCCCCTTCGCCTGCCCCCCACTCCATCCCCCTCAACCCCCCCTTATACTCCCTCCTCCCCCTCCCCCTCCCTCCACCCCCCTCCCTCCTTCCCCCCCCCCTCCCTAGGAGATAGATTTAAACTTGAAAATGTGAATAATTTTTAAAATATAACACCGATTTCAATGAAACCTTCCACTAACACCACATGTGCAGAGGGTCCGTGTCCGCCACAGTTCTGCAGATGAAACAGACAGTCATTAATACCCACATTGACTTACTACAGTCTCCCGATACTGGTTAAGTTAAAGAACATAAATAAAATCATACCCAGGTGGGATAATTCAGGCTTTACAGAAAATGCTTTTAAATTCCCCTAGGAAAGCTCCATTCTCCGTACATCACTACTCACCCCTCTTTCCTTCAATTTCCTGCTATCAACAGCAAAGCAACCCCTCTGCCACCTACTCCTCAAACCCACAGATTGTGCACTTCCTACAAACATAGTTATTGCTACCCTAACTTCCTTCACAAGATATTCAAACATTTCATCATGGCAGCCACATCCTCCAATAATGTCACTAAAATGCTTCCACCTTTCTTGCAGAGGTTCATGGAAAAGTGAAACAAGTAAACGCCGCCAGAGGAGAAACAGATTTCCAACACATTCTCTCTATTTGCCTATTGTGTTCTCGCTTGTAGGCCTTATTCACCACATAACACAATGTAACCCTTCTGCAATATCTTTCTAAATAAGGAGGAGATACTCTGGATGAATTCTCAGTTTAAAACATTTTGGTTATCCAGATTAAAGAAATGGGTCTGAATACTAGAGAGTAGCAATGACTCAGGAAAGATTTGACCAAAGTTTTCAAAATGACAATTAAATTAGTTATAAAGACGCGAATAAGTGATTTCAACCGCATAAGTTAGAGGAGATAAGGGTCATGCTGATAAGTTCTAAAAGAGGAGAACCTATGCTAGATATAATAGCTGGCCTCCATATAATAGCTGGCCTCCATTTAAGAAATGTCAGCACTGATTTACTCTTTCTCTTCAAAACAGAAGTGATTTATTTGTGCTTGTTATTTACATCTCTTGTTAGAGGTAGGTAAGTAGGAACAATGTGATATCCTGGACGAGTTTTGATAGTCTTAAGAGAGGTAATTTCCACGTTCAACATTCATTTCAGCATTTTAGCATCTCAAGGGAAATTAGACATCTCCGGGTAGGTTTCAATGCTTACGGATGAGTCGGATGACTAAGACAGAATCCCCATTTTTTGGTCATTTGTCTGTTTGTATGCCTTTCTTCAAGTTTTGATTTTGTGTTGAGAACTATTTTAAATTATTCAAAGTCATGATAAAGGGTAGACAAAAAAAAGTGACTCCATAAAATAGCAAACTGAAATCAAAACACTGAGTGATTAAACTTTGCTAAGACATTTTGTTATGGATGCACAAGAAGTGACTAAGCCACACAAATAACAATTAAACTGTTAAAGCTAAATCACTGCAACAAATGTAAGAATGCCCATTGCAAAAGCTGAGCAACTGGAAAGAAAGGACTTTTGCCACATCATCAAAGATATCCTTTAACAACATGCATATAAAGACAACAGTGATCTAGTGTAATTGGGATGCCAAGGTCCAAGTTAATGCGTTAACATTTTCAGTATAGATATGAGATTTAGAAGGCTGTTTCCATTTGAGAAATTAGAAGTATTCTAAAAGATGTTCAAGGGAAAGGGATGTGTAAAGCCAACATATAGTCTGCTCTCTTATAAATATTTTTGGTACTTAATCTCAGTTATAAAATTGGGTACCAAGCATGAGTAAAGATTTAAACAACTAAAAAAAACCTCTTAACAGCAGACGCTGTAACAAAAGCCAATGTCAATATAGTAAATGTTTTTAATGTTACATGCTTAAGTTACTTGTGCAAGTGTTGTGTAAGTAGCTTGTGCAAGATATTTGTGTAAACTCCAGCAAAAATATTAACTTTCAATAGGCTTTGAGCATATAGATTTCAGTTATTGTAATTTAATTTTTACCAGATGTTTACAGTTCAAATGAGTAAGAGATTTATTTTAAACAGAATTAGGATACAACAACGATCAGACTAAAAGAGAAACAAATATTTTAAACAATGTCGATAAATCTTTGTATGCTATTAATTTTAGACAGGAACTATAAGAATCTAGAAGATTTTTTGACTTTGCTAGAGTGCCTGCAATGTGGATAGGATGGTTCCGCTAGTGGGTGAGTCCTTAGCCTCAGAATAAAAGGACGTACCTTTTGAATGGAGATGAGTAGGGATCTCTTCAGTCAGAGACGGTAAATCTGTGGAATTCATTGCCACAGAAGACTGTGGAGGCCGTCAATGAATATTTGTATGATGGAGATTGATAGATTCTTGATCAGTACGGGTGTCAAGGGTTACAAGGAGAAGGCACAAGAATGGGGTTGAGAGGCAAAGATAGATCAGCCATGATTGTATGGCGGAGTAGATTTGATGGGCCACATGGCCTAATTCATAAAACGTATGAATTTATGCTACCTCCAGTTCACATATAGCATTTTGGATTTATACAAGATGATATTGTTTAGTTAAAATCCCACATTAATTGTACAGTTGCTGTGACAAAAACAACTAGTTATTGTTATTCAGTTGTAATCATGCAGAGTATTAAGTTCAATTTAGCCTAACGTTTAATACTTGGCACCATTAGAAAATTGCTTACAGCCAAAACTTCTTGTTTTATTTTCATCATTTAACACTGATGATTATTTGGGTGTATGGTGTGTTCACTTATTACTAGAAGAAGCTTTTGTATTTTTAATCAACCCTGATTTGGCACTTTTCAGGAAACTGGCTCCAGTACCCAAGTATTAAAAGCAGAAGATTGTACCAGAACAAAATTAAATCTAAAATCACACCAAATACATGGAAACTGAGGTAAAATACTACAAGACACAAAACACACTTCACTGGAAATTAGTTATTGGGTACAAGGCTACCACTGAACACACTTTAACAATTATATTTGTCAAAATATTTTAAAATGTTAATCAATTTCTAGTATATAATCATCCATAAGATGTATCTTGCACACAAAATAGAATAAATTTGATCTTTTATGATAATAACATTGATCAAAATGTCCCCATATTTTATAAACTGTTCGGAAGAAGAAGATTGCTAAGTGATTAAGTCTCCCATTGCTTTGTTTAATGGGGCTCAGCAGCAATCAGTTCTTGGAAAGTTTTATTTCCAACTTTTTAAAACTATATGTCCATAAAATCTGGGTCTATAATTTAGTATTAAAAATCAATGGAGTTAAATGAAGAATAATCATATTGGTTCTGCCTGTCACAATCCAAAAAAAAGATAGGGCACAGTTTATAAATAATGCACCATCACTCATTTACACCAAAAAAAAAGATTTCTGATAAACACTGGAATCTCGCTAATCAGGACCTTGAATAAGAAATTGAAAAGAATACAATTCATTATGCATAAATTGCTAAAAGTTCAGGCATGAGGGAATTAAAATATGAATGCCATGCCAACTAATTAATCAGTATATTGAATACAGCAGCAAACTGATAGAAGATTAGAGTTATAACTTTTAGCCAATCAATGATTTAACTGAGCGAAGATTGCATCACATGCTCAGCCAGCTCATTTCTTTTCGGTGATAGGGAGGTTTTGTGGAACCAGGTACTGGGTGATGGACAGCAAAATAAACAAACTTGCTCATTTGTATAGCTACGACACTTATGCATCTGATCAGCTTGGCTCACTCATCCATGACCCCTTACACTATTGAACAGTGTAAGTATCCATCGACTGATGCTCCTTCATTATCCAACCAATCAATGAGTTGTGCACGGTACGATCATGAGTACCTGGGCCTATTGTTGAAAGGCAGGCCGCATATGATGCATCTGAAGGTGGTTATGCGTAGGACACTGTTCTAAATAACTCCAACGGTGACTTTCTAGAGCTAAGATTGGGCTCCAACTACAACAAACATTTCCCTTTGTACAAGGCATAACTTCAATTACCCCACAATTTCCCCCTGCTTTCTATTAACCAGTTGTACTGGGGATTCCTGGTGCCATTCAGGATGCCATGTTGCTCTGATGTCAAGGACACTCTCACCTCATCTCTGAAATTCAGTTGTGTCCATATTTGGATCGGCACTATAAGGATGTGGAGCTGAGTGGGTTGGCAGAACCCAAACCAAACAGTGACACCTGTGGATAATGATTCCATTGTTCCAACATACATCATTGCTGCATTGCCTGAGAGTAATAGTTTGAAATGACTGGTCCCTTTACATATCAGATCAGTGGTGACACCCTGCCAAGTCATTGATAAGCAGCAGTTCAAACCAATAACTGCTTGACGCGTGGCACAATTTTTTTTCCTGGAACTTAATGTCCCAATCCTGTTTTTTTATCCCGGTTAAGGCACAGGTGGACTTGCTAAATGTTATTATCATTGGTGTTGCGAGTGGAATTGAATACATAGAATTGGCGGTGAATAGCCAACATCTGACCTTATATGAAAGGGAAGATAATTGATCAAGTAGCTGACATTGAATGGGCTAAGAACACAGCACTGAGGAACTCCAGTAACAATATTCAAATTGTTTGGTTTTGACAAGCTTTCTTCAGGACCATTGGCAGATATTGAAATGGAAAGGTTTTAAGGATTGCAAACCCAGTATTTGGGACTCTGAACATTGTAGACTCTTCAGCAATGAGAGGGGGGATAGTGAGGGGGGGGGGGGTTGTGCACAGAATGGGGGGCACATAATTAAAGTGTACAGTAGGTTTCAGGAGACTGCAGGTTAAGAGTGCAAATTAAATTTAGAATCTCTTTTGCATTGAGGGTTTGAAGAAATGTTATAAGGTTGAAGGATCAATGATGGTGGAGAGTAATCTTTGTGATGTTGAGGATATATATCCTGCAAATCACTTTTAAGAATGGCCAACAAAAACAATTTTATATATTAACAGTTTAGTTCAAGCTGAGAATCTGAGCATGGAGGGAAACTGAATCAATGTTACGAGAGTAGAGACTGAGGGAGTTGTCAAAGAATTATGGCTTCAACATTTGATCGTTCACAGACAGTGATGTATTGTTGGCAATATTTAATATTTAAGATGACTATCTTGTCAAGAGTTTGTAAAGAATTCATTAGCTTCAAATAAAAGCAAGCATTGTCTGGCCAATTATCTTTCAAACAACAGTAACACAGATTATCATGTCATTTGTTCCATGTTATTTGAAAATTAACATCTTAAAACATTGATTATATCTCAAAAACTATTTTATTATCTGTAATGTACTTTGGCATACTATGCAAAATGCAAAATCTTGTATTTGTTGTTGGATTATCAAAAATACAATGATAAGAAATGACCGCACCTGGAGTACTGTGTGCAGTTTTGGTCTCCAAATTTGAGGAAAGATATTCTTGCTATGGAGGGCGTGCAGCGTAGGTTCACTAGGTTAATTCCCGGAATGTCGGGATTGTCGTATGTTGAAAGGCTGGAGCGATTGGGCTTGTATACACTGGAATTTAGAAGGATGAGGGGGGATCTTATTGAAACATATAAGATAATTAGGGGATTGGACACATTAGAGGCAGGAAACATGTTCCCAATGTTGGGGGAGTCCAGAACAAGGGGCCACAGTTTAAGAATAAGGGGTAGGCCATTTAGAACGGAGATGAGGAAGAACTTTTTCAGTCAGAGAGTGGTGAAGGTGTGGAATTCTCTGCCTCAGAAGGCAGTGGAGGCCAGTTCGTTGGATGCTTTCAAGAGAGAGCTGGATAGAGCTCTTAAGGATAGCGGAGTGAGGGGGTATGGGGAGAAGGCAGGAACGGGGTACTGATTGAGAGTGATCAGCCATGATTGCATTGAATGGCGGTGCTGGCTCGAAGGGCTGAATGGCCTACTCCTGCACCTATTGTCTATTGTCTATTGTCTATTGTCTATTGTTCGAATGTTTTGGAAAAATATTTTGAAAAAAATTAAATGAGGGCAAATTTAGCCAGGAAAAGTATATTTATCAGACCAGATTTTAAGGAGAAAAATGGGAATAATTTTATAGATCATATTTTACAAATTCCTTCTGAAACATTTATTATTATTCTTACATAAGCTTGCAGCAAAAGTTATAAATTTAAGATCAAGCAACATTTTGGAGTAGGGGATTCAAAGATATCACCAATGAATTTGTATCAAGTAGAGGATGCAATGACGTGCTCAGTCGATTTATCCTGATCACCGCATTTACAGGCATCAGAGGGTTTTGATTGCAAATTGACAGGCTCGGCTAATGGGGAAAGAAGATCTGCTCAACAGTTCAGGTGGGCAATGTGGTAGGTGGCATGCTGGGCGTCCTTGACAAAACACTCAAGGTGCTCAATTACCACCAGGGGGCGCCATACAATGGCTGCCTCTCCAATGGTCTGTCTCGTCGTTTTCCTTTGTGCTTTTAGTTTGTTGTAAAATGTATGTTTTAGTTTATTCAAGATTCAAGATTCAAGATAGCTTTATTTGTCATCCAATATTGGACGAAATTCAGTCACCCACAGTCCAACAATAAAAGCATTAAATAGGCACTAAAATTACACAACCCCAAAAACCCCCAAAACACAGTCCAACAATAAAAACATTAAATAGGCATTAAAATTACACAACCCCAAAAACACACAAAAAAAGAAACATCCATCAAAGAAACATCCATCACAGTGAGTCTCCTCCAGTCCTCTCCAGCGCCGGACGGTGAAATGTCCGCGACCCAAGCCCCGCGATCCGGGGCGGGCGAACCCGCTGCCGCTGCCGGAGCTCCCGATGTCGTCATCCACGCAGCCCGAGCCTAAGGCAAGTCGCAGCCGCTCCCGCAGCCTCCGAAGACGGCCGGCTCCGCTGATGGTAAGTCCGGTCCGCGGCCTCAGCGAACCGGAGCCCTGGAAGCCGCCAGCTCCAGGAGTTGGGCCGATGGTAGGCCGCAGCAGGAACGGAGACAACACCCAGAAAACAAAGGTCGGGTCTCCGTTCGGAAGGGACACATATTTACAATTTTACAGTTCCCCCCCTCCCCCCCACATACACACATAGTACACAAACACAAAAACACGACATCACAACTACAATTAAGACAAAAAAACAACAAAAACACAAAGACAAATGGACCGCAGGTAAGCCGCAGCTGCTAGGGCAGCGCCGCCATTTTGGATGTTTTTGTATTATCTTGAGTTTTGTATTATGTGGGGGGTGGGGGAAACATTTTAAATCTCTTTCCTCGAAGGAGATGTGACATTTTCCGTGTCGTATCTCTGTCCGCACTGCGGCCTAACATTGTGGAGCTGGCGCCTTTTGCTGGGACCGTGGGAGCTCCAACAGCGGGGGTCTGCGGAAAACATCGTGGAGCTTGCGATCCCTTTGCCAGGGATCGACCTCGTAGCTCCAACCGCGGGAGCCTGCAGACTTTAACATCGTGGAGCTTGCGGTCCCTGGTTAGAGACCAACTTCGGGATCTCCAAGCCGCAGGAGCTTCGACCGCCCTGATTGCAGGTGTTTCATTCACCCCGTCGCGGGAGCTTCGATTGCCAGCTGCGAGAGATTCAATTGGCCCGATTGCGGATGGTTCAACTCCTCCGACCGCAGGAGAATAGGAGGAAAGAAGATAAGACTTTATTGCCTTCCATCACAGTGGGGAATGTGGAGGAGCCGCTGTGGTGGATGTTTATGTTAAATATTTATGTAGTTGTGTGTCTTGGTGCTCTTTTGGCATGACTGTATGGCAAATCAAATTCCTCGTATGTTGCAAAACATACTTGGCTAATAAATTACAATTACGATTACGATTACCATCCCAGAAGCTCCATCTTTTTGTGCAATTTTGGGCCATGTATTCCCACTTATCAGTGAGAACCTATATACTAAAACTCGTTTGTTTGCTTGTTTGTTCCTGAACTACAGCCAAAACGGCACATGATAGTGTGACAATTTTAGGCCCACCTTACTCACCGTCGTCCCTTTGGTGCTAATGGATGAAGTTTCATTGAAATCGGTGTAATATTTTAAAAGTTATTCACATTTTAAAGTTTAAATCTATCTTTTAGGGAGGGAGGGAGGGAGGGAGAAGAGGGAGTGTGGGGGGGGGGGGGGGGAGGGAGGGGGAGTGGGGGAGAAGAGGGTGCTGTACCAATGCAGGAGTGGTTTGGGCCCAACTAGTTCACTTGGTCTAGTATTATATATTTCCACGGATGCTCGGCTAACATACTTGATGCATCTCCTCGGTCCTCCTGATAATCCTTTGAGTGGGTTTGAACAAGAATGACTGGTCTGATGTTGGGTGTTACAGATTCCATCCGTCAAGAGGATGCCACAGAATGAGAGGTAAAACTGGGAGTGGGATGAGGTATTAAACTGACCTCCAGCAGGAAGCTCTGGATTGTCCTTGTGGACTGAATGGAATCACCCAAACTAGAGGAGACTATGTTCTGAACATCAAATGCAGTACTGGGAGACATGCCATGAACCGTGGCTTCACCTGGAAGGAATGTTTGAAATGTGAGAAGTGAAGAGGTGAAAGGTAGCAAAAGGTGAGGACCAGACCACAATCCTTGTTCTGTCCCAGAGGAGAGATGGTGGGAAAGAAATGAGATGTGGTCAATGGGTTTGTTAACTATGATAGAGGATAAGATACATTTCAGAGAGAAAGAAGACATTTCAGATGCACCTGAATACAATGTCTCATCATCGGAGCTTACAATCCAAATAGAGGGGAACTGAGAGAATAAAGTAGAGTCCTTACAGGAGGCATGGTGGGACAAAAATCCATCAAGAGAACTGTGGGAGTCAGCAGGATGATAAAAGTTCATCACTTTGAAACAATGATTTTCATTCCCAGATGCTGCTTGTCCTACAGAGAATTTAAAATAATTTCTGCAATCAAATATGTTATGTATAGATTCATACAACTCAGTCCAACACAACCTAAGTTCAAGGAGCTGATTGTTGACTTTCGAACAGGAAAGATGAAGCTCCCCAAACTTGTTTTCAATGACAGGTTGGCAGTAGAGAGAGTCAACAAGTTCAAATTCCTGGGTATGCATTTCATTGAAGATCTGTCCTGGGCCCAGCACACTGATGTAATCATAAAGAAAGCCCTTCACACCTCTACTTCCATTGCCTTAATCTACTTAAGGCAATTTGGTATGTCAATGAAAACACTCTTGAATTTCTGCAGGCATACGATAGAGAGCATATAAACTGGTTGCATCACAGCCTGATTGGGAAGCCTGATTGATTCCCTCTTACCTTTGGGAAGAAGCTCTGGGAGTCTGAAAATCGTGACTACCAAGTTCAAGAATAGGTTCTCCCCATCAACCATCAGGCTCTGTAATACTACACACTACCTCAACTATGGAACGATGGACTGTCATTGGCTGCACTAAGATCTCGGGTCTTTTTTGCACTGGTATTGGAGCTATTAATTTATTGAATTTTTGTTTATTATTTATCATCTATGTGTATCGTGTTTACAGGCCTGTTGTGCTGCTGCAAGTAAGAATTTCATTATTCCGTTGTCAGTATATATAACTAAACACTTGACTCTCTTGACTTAGGTCTGAGAGGCAGTGGCTCAACCAGCTGTGCAACTAAGCTGCCCACACTTTCATAAATTGCTTTACTTTGATTCACTGTCTGCAGTTAAAATTAATAATGTCAAGGAAGGTCTATCTATTACCATTCTAATCCATTAACAGATTAGGATAGAAAATATATGTATTCTTGCTGATGCCATTGATATTGTCATTTTCGATTAAATAAATTTGCTCTTGGACAGTGTTTTCACAGCAGACGTGTTTTGTCCAACAGTAAATACTAGGACAGGCAAACAATAACTAATTGTAAAAATTGTTACTGTGATAAATGAGAAACTAAATATAATTTTAGGACTACTATATAAAAAAATAGGAGATTTTCATCACCCAAAGTCTTGGTGACTTGGAGACCAAATTAAAGCCACTGTTGTGGAGGATTTAGTTTATCCTCAGAAATTAAGTTTTTCCCTTGAATTGTTAATTATGGAGCGTTTTAAATTAGACGCTTATTCCTTCTCCAGCTAATACTCGCTGTTTAAGTTCTACAAGTAATGCAAAAAATCTCCAAAATGCATATATAAAATATTCATTGTAGAAATTATCTAGTTAATTGTCAATCCTAGCTAAACAAACAAAAGTTGGAGTTCCTTTGCAAATGTTATTCTATAGGTCTATGGTGTAGTTTCTTATATATAAAAGATAGCTTTGTTTTACAGATTGAATCCTGAAAATCTGCACAGTTGTCTTCTTCAGAAAGGCACCATTGTTTCTTAGTCTATTCAATCTTTAACTAAACAGACTCTGGGTCTGTTTCTACATACGGTACATATAGTATAGTACATAAACAAATTGTGCCATTCAATTTATTAATGCTAAAAGAGGAAGGGTGCACATTTCATATGGTCCGTTAAGGACAATAGTATCACATGAATGATAGCTTTTGAAAACTATCTTTTTTTTCAAAATGATACCTTGCAACAGTAAAGAAAGAGAAAATCATCAAACACTCAATTCACAGTCTTAAAATGTTATCACTGCAGATCTCTGTCTTTGATATCAATTTTACAACAATCCGAGAAATTAAAACTTGGGCTGCTGTTACGACTTCACCAGTAATGTGATGTCAACGATAATAGAAAGAAGCAGTGAGCATAGCATGGAAAAATGGTACGTCATTGGACAAAGAAAAGTAAATGCAGTGTGACTTTTGTTGCAGGGAAATTTAATGATGGCCATTAAATACTGCAAATATCCATATCCTGTAAAAGAATAAATATTTTTAAAAAACGTAAAATAAATCTAGAAACAACCACTTGAACAAAACTGGCTTATAGACAATAGACAATAGACAATAGGTGCAGGAGTAGGCCATTCAGCCCTTTGAGCCAGCACCGCCATTCAATGCGATCATGGCTGATCACTCTCAATCAGTACCCTGTTCCTGCTACCCTGTTCCACATACCCCCTCACTCCGCTATCCTTAAGAGCTCTATCCAGCTCTCTCTTGAAAGCATCCAATGAACTGGCCTCCACTGCCTTCTGAGGCAGAGAATTCCACACCTTCACCACTCTCTGACTGAAAAAGTTCTTCCTCATCTCCGTTCTAAATGGCCTACCCCTTATTCTTAAACTGTGGCCCCTTGTTCTGGACTTCCCCCAACATTGGGAGACTTGAATGAGACCATTAGGCCTTTTGCAGGGGCTTGTGCGGGACCTTGTGCGGGACCCTGTGTGGGGCCTTGTGCAGGACCTTCAGGCTAACTCCACCCACAGGAATGCTTTGATTGACAATTAAACCAGAAATCCAGGCCAAACAAGCAGTTAAAGCATTTCACCATTTAAAAGTTAATCACAGTATATATATTTATATACACTTGGCTTCACTTCGATATATATATACTTGGCCATTAACTTGGCCTCCACC
Organism: Rhinoraja longicauda; assembly: GCF_053455715.1. NCBI lineage: Eukaryota > Metazoa > Chordata > Chondrichthyes > Rajiformes > Arhynchobatidae > Rhinoraja > Rhinoraja longicauda. The sequence goes on along the minus strand of NC_135963.1, from coordinate 29,828,847 downwards.
TCCTTCTGTGGCATGTATAGGGTGGTGAATCTGTGAAATCCTTTTGCACAGAAGACTGTGGAGGCCATCAATGGATATTTTAAAAGCAGAGATAGATAGATTTTCGATTAGTACAAGTGTCAGGGATTATGGGGAGAAGGCAGGAGAATGGGGTTATGATGGAGAGATAGATCAGCCACATCAGTGTAGACTTGATGAGCCGAATGGCCTAATTCTGCTCCTATCACTTATGACCTTATTTAAATAGTTGAAAACTTTAAAACAATTAAATTCAGATACCTACACCAGTTTTTTTCAAATTCAACATTAACTGAAAATTCTCTCTTTCATGGTCTGTTCTCTTCAATGATATGACTAGAGTGACTGAACATACATGGTCCAGCAATGCTCAGTAAGCATATTTTTTCTGTTGTTTCAACTGACGATGAATTATGAGACTTTGGTGTTTTTCTGCTGGATTCCAATTTTGGGGTGCTGTTAGGCAAATATTAGCAATACCCTGTCTGTGGTTCCAATATTGTCCCCAATCAGTGATGAAGAGAAATGCTGTATTTCTCAAGAGCATCTAGGCTAATACGTTCTTGCTCTGAAAAATGTATATAATTAATTAAATATCACATGCCTCAATGCCTAAACACCATCATGATGTAACTAACATATATCGGTATACTAAAATACTCTACATAAATCAATGAAGAAAACTGAATATATTCCAGTTTGCAGTCCAGCTGTGCCCTGGGAGCCTTTTGGAAACAATTCAGTACTTTTGAAAGCAGTGATTGATACCATTTCACTACCCTGTAAATGCTAAAATTCTTTTGCAACACATTTTTAGCAGCCGCTGGAGATGTTTGACAAGTTGCTCTGGATTCATGGGAAAATGTATTATAAATGACTCAAGTGTCTTATGAAATATGGCTGAATAAACGAAAAAATATTTTGACTTGCTCTTAACCGTATAAGGCCAATAGTACTGTATTTTTTTTATCCATGCACTTTGTAGTTTTATGCAGATTGCTTTTATCTTATAATTTTTGGTGAACTTGGCTGGTTATAATAAACATCCTAAGATTTTTGTTATATTTGAGAATATTAAAAATAACTTCCTTCACCACCAACCAAATTTGTTGTTACAACATGGAAATAAACTAAGATGAAGAAACTTTAAAAAAAATTACCACCACATTAACAGTCTGAAAATAGAACATAGAACACTTCAGAGCATCTTGGTTGGTTGGAGACACTTCATGTTGTCCCATACAAGAATACCCATTGACAAACTGAGAACAAATATATGAGTTGGAAGGAACTGCCGATGCTGGTTTAAACCGAAGGTAGACACAAAAAGCTGGAGTAACTCAGCGGGACAAGCAACATCTCTGAAGAGAAGGAATGGGTGACGTTTCAGGTCGAGACCCTTCTTCAGACTGAAAATAGTCTCAACCCGAAACGTCACCCATTCCATCTCTCCAGAGATGCTGCCTGTCCCGCTGCGTTACTCCAGCTTTTTGTGTCTATATTCTTGAGTGATGTTGACCGCGGTCTAGGCTTAAGCTCAGGGGTGACCGCACTTTTGCGGTTGCAGCTCCTAGACTGTGGAACAGCATCCCTCTCCCCATCAGAACTGCCCCCTCCATCGACTCCTTTAAGTCCAGGCTCAAAACCTATTTCTACTCCCTAGCGTTTGAGGCCCTCTGAGGGGGCGCTGTGAACTGTTTATGTATGTGCTGTTATGTTTGTGTGCCATTGTATGTTCGTTTCTTAGTACCTGAACTGATGTACAGCACTTTGGTCAACGTGGGTTGTTTTTAAATGTGCTATACAAATAAAATTGACTTGACTTGATCATCCAAAGTAAAAACCATTAAAAATATTGGAAAATCAGTTCATCAATTACCACCAAGCAACACAACTGTGAGGCACTTTGGCAGCACATGAATGATTTTACATCTCAGACTGCAACCTCATGGGCCAGCATAACTTTCACTCTATTATTCTCAATAAGCCAAGAGACACAACCTGGCTCATCAAAGAGTACACAGAGATATGCTTAGAGCTACTCCAATCCATCTAAAATAAGGTATCAGCAAGGCAAACCTACATTGATAAATGCTAATCAGTGAAAACAGCAAGTCACAGGCAGTGCTAAGTCTAGATCAAATGCAGAAAGAATTACATTAAAAAGATGGACCATAGTCCACTGGGTGGCGCCGTCAGCGTTGGCAGCCTCGCCAACGATCTGTCTGTCTTTTCATCTTCTTTGTTATTTTTAGTGTGTTTAAAAAGTTTGTGTTAATGTTCTCTAGTTTGTTTTATGTGGAGGGTAGGAGGTGATGGTCGGGGGAAACTTTTTTTCAATCACTTACCTTGCCGGAGATGCGATTGTTTTCCGGATCGTATCTCTGGTCGCTCTGAGGCCTAACATCATGGAGCTGGCAGCCTTGCTTGAGACTGACTTTGAGCCCCATCACGGGGCCGTGGACTTACCATCGGAACCTGCGATCCCTTGCCTGGGATTGACGCTCCAACCGCAGCCTGTGGATTTCACCAACGAGGAGCTCGCAGTCTCAGGTAAAGGCCGATGTCGGGAAGCTCCAAAGTCGCAGGCGGTTCGACTAGCCCCGACCCGGGGTCCGATCGCCCAGCGCAGGGGAGCTGATATCCACCCATTGCGAGAGCTTGATCGCCCCAGACGCGGAGGGCCCGACCGCTGGCTATGGGAGCCAAGATCATCCCGTCAATGGAAGGCTCGAGGCCCCTGACCATGGGAGAATAAAGAAGGGAAGAGAGTGAACTTTTTTTTTTGCATTCCATCACAGTGAGGAATGTGGAGGAGTCACTGTGGTGGATGTTTATGTTAAAATGTATTTTATGTGTCTTGTTGTCTTTTATTGGTATGACTGTATGGCAAATCAAATTCCTCGTATGTTGCAAAACATACTTGGCTAATAAAGTATGATTATGATTATGATGATTCAACCTACTAAAAAGTTTGTGCAATATCTGTGGAGAAGAAATAGTTACAATTTTAGGACAATGACCTTTTATCAGATTTAGACCAATACTCTGCAGGCCTGGGGCTTTCAATCATGAATAGTGGTGGAGACCTAAACAAGTTAAGGGTGAGGGGACCAAAAACATCTTCATCCTCAGTTGCAGCAGTTATGGCCAGTGAGTTTATACAATAGGCAAGCTTGAGGTGTTTGCAATCATGCTGGATGAATGATCGGAAAATGGTAACATAGGTACCACAAAAGTGCCAGGCAATCCCCCCTCTCCAACAAGACAGAGTATAATTAATACCCTTGACATTTAAAGCCTTTACCGAGTCACACATCATAAACTGATCGGTGGTCATCATTAACTGGAGTGACAGTAATTTTAAAAATGGTTAACGCAGGAAGTCAGTGGCAAGTGACTCATCTCCTGACACCCCAAAACCTTTTCATTACCTATGAGGTACAAAATCAGGAAGACAATACTATATTTTCCACTTGTCCAGATGAATACACTCCAACAACAGCTCAACTCATTTGGTTCGCCATACATCAACCTAAACATTCACCCCTTCCATCACCAGCGCACCTTGGCTGCAATGTACACCAGCTACAAAAGACATGGCAGTTACCTGCTAAAACTGCTTTGATAGCATCAACTAAACAATGACCTCCACCAACAAGCAAAACAAGAGCAGCGATTGTTCAGAGGCATCGCCATTAGAGGGTTGCCTTTGAGGTGCACTCCATTTTCACTTGGTGATATATTGCTATCTATAATGGGAAGATCTGGACCTTCATCTTCCTGGATCTGGATAATAGAACTTCTTAACCAACACACAATAGCATGTCCAGAAGGGAAGCAGCAGATCATGAGGACAGCTCACCTCTGCTTTTTCAAGAGCAATTTGGTATTGACAAGAAATGCTGGCCTTGCCACTGACCACCAACTTAAATGTGAGCCTGCCGCAGGTAAGAATTGCACATCCTCCGTAGGTGCAAGGATTAAGGTAGACACTTTAAAAGACTGTTTTCTAGTTTCCAATATCTACCTGGAACCACAAACTATGCAACATGAACAAAAAACATAACAGGTTCTGAGACATGTGGCATAATTTATCTCTACTTAGTAAATTATCAGTGATTTCATTATTTCCATATTTTTACTTGTGTGTTTCCTGATTAATGATGCTGCCTACTCATTACTGCCACGGTTGATTAAACTCTTTCCCAAGGTTGAATCTGAACGCATCCCTTCACCAATGATGAAGCAGTCAACAATCATCTGTGCAGTGCATGGATGATGATAGAGGCTACCTTTGGCTGACAAAAAAACAATCTTGTTGAAATGGTACAAGGTTATACATAGTTTATTTTTCCACATGACAGCCATATGTTGAGTTCTCCACATCCATGAGCATCCGATCCAGTTTCAAGGATTGAAAACTATACAGAAGCTGAGTACCCATACACTGTATACATAAAACAGGACCTATTAGTTTTTAAATAGTTATGGAAAATGATAAGACTGGTCGTAATGTTGAAGTCCTAAATTGGGGCATGATCAAGTTTGGTTGTTTTGGACAGGAACTGTCATAAGTTGACTGGGGGAGGCTGGTTGAAAGAAAAGGGAATTCTGGTAAATGGGACTCGTCTAAATATGAGGTAGCAAGAGTGAAGGGCCAGTATGTTCCTGTAAGGCAAGGCTGGCAGCAGTAAAGAAACATAGATGACAATAGGTACAGAGGCTCTGGTCAAGAAAAAGGAGATATATGTCAGGTATAGGAAGATGGGTTCAACCAAATCCCTTGATGAGTATACGGGATATAGGGAGGGGGGGGGGGACACACGGGACAAAAAGGGACATGTAATGGCTTTGGCAGATATGGTAAAGGAGAGTTCAAAGAGATTCTACAGTTATCTTAAAGGCAATACTAGGGAGAGAACAGGGCCCTTTAAAGGTCAACAAGGTTGTCTATGTATGGAGGCATGGGAGATGGGCAAAGGTGTTAAATGAATATTTCTCATCTGCATTTTTAATTGAGAAAGAAATGGAACTCAGGAAAATTGATAGCGATGTAATGATGAGAGTCCACATTACTGAAGAGATGCTGCTGAAAGTCAACCTCATTAAAGAAGATAAATCCCCAGGACATGATCCTAGTGTATCCCAGGACATTGTGGGAAGGCAGGGAAGAAATTGTTGGTCACTGTGCCAGATATATTTACACAATCAATAACCCTGAGTGAGGTCCTGGAAGACTGGAGGGTAGTTAATGTTCTGCCACTCTTTAGGAAAGGCTGCAGGGAAAAGCTTGAGAACTACAAACCAATGAGTCTAACACCAGTGATGGGTAAATTATTGGAGGAGGTGCTGAGAGACAGAAACTGCATGCATTTTGAAACACAAGGACTGATTAGAGATTGTCAGCATGGCTTGAAGGGTTACCAAATATAATATTGTGGGCAGAAGAAAAATAAGTCCATATGAGTGACTATTCAAAGGTCAATGAAAATTAAGTTTAATTTATACATTGTTTAAGTCCTGATGATAGTTTATCAATCTAAAATACGGATTGTTTTTCTCTCCACGGATGCTACCAATCCTGCTGAGTATTTCCAGCACCATTTTTATTTTCAATATCAAGCAAAAAATAATAATTTGTGCTTTGCTGGACAAGGAAATAAGATTAATTTCCACGTATCATACAGAAAAATGTTCTCCAAACATGTACATTGTTAGGAAATGTATCTGGGTGCAGCAAAACAACCGGAAAGTGAATCTGCTACGTAATTGTTCACATTTTCAGAAGGCCTTGATAAGGTGCCACATGCAAGGCTGCTAAACAAGATGGAAGCCCATGGTATTAGAGGGAAAATACGAGCATGGATAAAAGATTGGCTGACTAGAAGTTCAGAAGATACATTTTCCATGCCAGATATTAAACATTTCACTGGGTTAATATCCTTTTTAATTGGGTCCATTGCAAGCACACCAAAATTGCTGACAAATGTAACATTATAGAAAATTTGAAGAGATGTAAACATTTAAAAGTACTGCGTGGGACAAAAAATATAGCATTTTCAAAGGGAATATATTTGTTAAATGATAATTCCATTCATTTCAAATATGATATGCAACAGAAATTGGCAAATAACCAACAACAGTTGGAAAATTGCACTGGGTAGGTGATGGAGCACAGTAGCCCAGCTAAGTAACTGGGAAAGTGATTGCTGCACATTGGGTGTGATGAGGGATGACCATTTTGTCTGAGCAGGACACCAAGTGGCAACCAGAGCCAAGGCTGTGTAGAATAATTGTCAAAGAATATGGAAAAAGAATATATCCACCGGGTGGCGACGGCAGCCTCGCCAACGGTCTGTCTGTCTTTTCGTCTTTTTTGTTATTTTTAGTGTGTTTTAAAAGTATGTGTTAATGTTCTCTGGTTTGTTTTATGTTGGGGTGGGCGGGCGGGTGGGGGGGGGTGTCAGGGAAACATTTCTTCAATCTCTTACCTTGCCGGAGATGCGGTTGTTTTCTGGATCGTATCACCGGTCGCTCTGCGGCCTAACATCATGGAGCTGGAGGCCTTGCTCGAGACTGACTGAACCCCACCGCGGGGCCCTGGACTTACCATCGGAGCCTGTGATCCCTTGCCTGGGATTGACGCTCCAACCGTGACCTGCAGATTTCAACATCGAGGAGCTCGCAGTCTCGGGTAGAGACCGATATCGGGAAGCTCCAAAGTCGTAGAAGGTTCGACTAGCCCCGACCCGGGGTGAGATTGCCCGGTGCGGGGGAGCTGAGAATACCCCCCCCCCCGATGCAGGCGCTTGATTGCCCCGACACAGAGGGCCCAACCGCCAGCTACGGGAGCCAAGATCATTCCATCAACGGAAGGCGTGAGGCCCCCGACCACGGGAGAACAAAGAAGGGAAGAGGTTTGAACTTTTGTTTCGTCTGCCATCACAGTGAGGAATGTGGAGGAGTCACTGTGGTGGATGTTGATGTTAGAATGTATTTTGTGTGTTCTGCTGCTTTTTATTGGTATGACTGTATGACAAAACAAATTCCTCGTATGTTGCAAAACATACTTGGCTAATAAAGTATGATTATGATTATGAAAAAAGTGGCACAATATGAGAACGCTGCCAATCAATAACATGGGACACTGTATTTATATCCCAAATATGCACACCACAAAGGGTTCCCTCTCAAGACATCCTACTTTCACAGTTCATTCATTGTATATACACGCAACATTACAGTTGTATTTTTGGCTCATCCCAAACTTCAGAAGGACACACACTAGTTAAGATTCAAAAATGATTTTTCTGGCATTAACACAGGTTTAATGATATGCACATAAACTTAACCTAAATGAAACAGTCACTTACTGTTACACAGAATCGACAGAATTGCTGTCACCCACTACCTTGCCAAATATATTAATGTAATGACACTGAGCATGTATGTCAAGAGTTGTTATTATTTAATGCTTATGGAAATGAAAATATCCATCATATTGCACTACGCATCAGTCAAATATTTAATCTATTTGTGATTAACAATTGATTGATGCTGCAGATTATCCCATTGCTAGCCTGAAGAGGTGGAAGCGAAAAGGATTGAAAGAGTTGTTTTTGACATACAATAATAGTCCTGGGTCATTGCAATGGGTTAGAACTCTATGTCCTTAGCTCTTCTGAAACAAATCTGATTGACATCATACTGATTTGAAACTTGCAAAATTAGCTTAACATGATCATTAATTCACAAGTTTGCCAAGACCTACAAATATGGACAGTAGCATATTGGTACATGCTCTGTTAAGTGGCAAATTCACTCACATTTTTTTAAATTCGCAAAATTCCAACAGTGCTGTTATAAAGCCACCGTTAATTTTACTTCACGTCAATTAAAGTGTGAATTAATTTGACTCTTTGCTATTTCCCATCCTCGTGTATGCTTTATCTTGCTTCCTTTTGTTGTTCAACTCTTCCTATTCTGAAGGATTTCCAAATTTTAAGCAATTACAGGTGTCCTTTGATGGTTTAATATTTGGCAAATAGGAGTTAGGTTGGAAGAACAGAACACTGCAAAACCAAAATCTAACAATACATCAAAATTGCCAATAAAAATGAATGACAGAAGTCAGAACAAAAACAGTTGGAAAAATCATGCTCGGTGCAGACCTACCTTTCCGGAGCAGTATCAGATTTTCCAGGCCCCCGGGACATGTTCCACTTCAATATCACCAGTCTCAATGATTGGAAAAGTTTCCTGGCATTTCATAAGGATGGAAGGGTTTTTTAATAAAATATATAATGGAGAATATATTAGCACAGTTAAACTTTCTCAGTTTTAAGTGGCATAAATATAAAATTAAAATGATTTTTATGTAGGAATTGCAAATGCAGAAAAATCTTTTTTAGTTTGAATATGAACTAAGGCTGGAATTTGCTGCATGACAATATAAATAGAGGGAAAAATGAATCAGAGTAAGGGGATGCATTAGAGACATCTGACCAGTCGTCGGTGCCCTGCCATACTCCGACACATGAGTTTGAGGAGCAGCATCACATTTTCTGACTGTGCATGTTACAGCCATCCAGGATCAAACACAAACTCAACCATTTCAGCAGATCAACGCTTCCAGCATTTTTACTTCACATTTCCGCATTAGCTCTACCTACACGTGGTCATTTAATATAATTATTCTATAGTTCTATATGCTCCTGACTGAAACGTATGACTTGTGCTATTACAACTTTCATCTAACTTGTCACTTAACCTGTACTGTACCCTAACCTTGGTTCCGTTCAGTTCAGTTTATTGTCACGTGTACCGCGGTACAGTGAAAAGCTTTTGTTGTGCGCTAAGCAATCAGATGAAAGACAATACATGATTACAATCGAGCCGTTCACAGTGTACAGATACATGATAAAGAGATAACGTTTAGTGTAAGATAAAGCCAGAAAGTCTGATCATAGATAGACTGAGTATGACAATAACTGCAGTTGCTGGTACAAATCGAAGGTATCACAAAATGCTGGAGTAACTCAGCAGGTCAGGCAGCATCTCAGGAGAGATGGAATGGGTGATGTTTCGGGTCGAGACCCTTCTTCAGACTGATAGATAGACTGAGGGTCACCAATGAGCTAGATAGTAGTTCAAGACTGCTCTCTAGTTGTGGTAGAATGATTCAGTTACTTGATAACAGCTGGGAAGAAACTGTTCCTCTCAGGCCTCCCTTTTGTTCTCTAGTCCAGCTCCAATTTTCTTTGCATCTTAAAATTTGTTTCAGCTCTAACTTTTCCCAGTTCTCATGGAAGATCATCAACCTGAAACATTAATTGTTTCTCTCTCCACAAACATTATCTAACCGCCTGAGCACTTCAAGCATTTTCATTTTTTATTTTGATTATCAGTGCTCAACTTGTGGAGATTTAGCCATAAACTTTCCAGCAAACATAGATACTGCGGTGGTGCTGGGGACTGAAGGCTTACAAATGTTGCATCTTGTTTAAAAGGTTATGTAACAATAAATCCAGCAACTACAGGTAAGTCAATTTAACCTAGGTAGTGGAAAACTGAGAAAAAATAATCAGGATAACAGTAACTGTCATAAGGACAAGTATAAATTTGTAAAGGAAAGCTAGACATGTTTACTAACTGGCAAATTATGCTTAACCAGCTTGATTGAAAATTTTAATGAGGCAACAGCTGATACCGTGCACATGAACTTTCAAAATACGTTTGATAAAATAGGTTATAATGGCTTTGTCAGCAAAACTGAACCCAATGGAATAAAATAAAAGCTTTAAATATGAGAGTGACAAAGGTACTGGAAACAAGTGAAATGTTGCATTTTGTATTACAGGAAAATATGCAGTGGTATTCCCAAAGGAATTGGAGACAGTCATTGTTTTTTGTAAAATTGTGATTGGATTGGACTTCAATGCTGAGGACACCATTTCAAAATTTGCCAATGACAGAACTGTGAAAACTCAGAACTGTGATAAACAGCAAGGAAGATATTGATAATTGTATGAAAATGTAGATAGGCTGCAGGAATAGGCAGACCATGGCAGATGAAAATTAAAGCAGGCAAAGACCGATACAAAGACAGGAAGGATTTAGAGGGTTCCGAGACCAAGTGGACCCGTTGGGCCCAAACCTCCCCTGCATTGGTGCAGCACCCTCTCCTCCCCCACTCCCCCCTCCCCTCTCCTCCCCACTCCCTCATCCCCCTCCATCCTTCCCCCTCCCCTCCCCCTCCCACTCCATCCCCTTCAACCCCCCTCTCCCCCCTCCTCTCACCCCTCTCTCCCTCCCCCCACCCTCCATGCCTCCCCCCTCCCTCCCTCCCCTCCCTCGGAGATAGATTTAAACTTTAAAATGTGAATAACTTCAAAAATATAACACCAATTTCAATTAAACGTCTTCCATTCACACCAAAGGGTCGAGGGTGAGTAAGGTGGGCCTAAAATTGTCGCGCTATCGTGTACCGTTTTGGCTGTGGTTCAGGAACAAACAAGCATTTTAGTGTGTAGATGGGCCAAATTGAGGAAAATGGGATGTATCTCTAAACTAAACTAAACCAGGCAGGTTATGTTGACCTTCTGTGTGATACTTATTTGGTGACAGTTGTATTAAATCTAAGTCTGATCACTAAACAGTAGAAAAATATCTTATAGCCTTAGAGAGGGTGCAACAAGGATTTAGTAGAATGATCCTTAGTTAAGATTTACTTATGTTAAAGTTAGATATTAAGTTAGATTTTAAACATTTAACTAACTCTTTGCTAGACAATAAAGCCGCTTAAAGCAGAGATGATTGAGAGGTGATTTGACAGAGGTCTCCAATATCATGATGAATCTAGAAAAAAAGTGAACTGGCAGAAAGATCAGGAACCAAAAGACACATATCTAGTGACCACTGGAAGAACAAAGGCAACAGAGGAAAAACATGCACAAGGTATTTGTGCAAGAATTTGATGCCCAGTAGGGAAATTAATAGAGACTTGAGGGAAAACATTGCAGGACTTTGGAGTATGTAATGGGAAATAGGAATGACTAGATTGTTCTTGCAGAGAATCGACACAAATATGGGGTTGAAATATGGGGTTGGCCATTCAGGAATGAGTTGATGGAAACAGATTGTATGCAGAGGGTAGTAAACAGGTTAATTGGCTGGGTAAATGTAAAAAATTGTCCCTAGTGGGTGTAGATAGTGTTAATGTACGGGGATCGCTGGGCGGCACGGACTTGGAGGGCCGAAAAGGCCTGTTTCCGGCTGTATATATATGATATGATATGATTTGGAATTCTCTACCAACACAGGACTGAGTGGTTCTGTTGAGACAGAGTGACAAACATTTGAATGTTGAGAGATTCAAGGACTTTGGTTGAGTGCAGAAAAATACCACTACCGTAAAAGATTAGCAATGATCTTTTCAAATGACAGAATTGGCACAGGGCCAAGCAATCTAATCATGCTTCTGACTCTCATGTTCATCATGGGTTGAATGGTTTCCTTCGATGCTGTAACAATTGTATGAACTAATTACATAAATGACAAATTAATTAAAATGTTTCAAGATGTTGATTGTTTGTAAAATATAACTAATAAAGAGAAAAATAATAAGAGATTGTAATACTTTAATTGATAAACATTTACATATAATTACTCACAGGGAACATTTCATATTGTTTGAGTATATATTATGCAGTGGATGCCAACGTTTTGGTTTTATCCACAACATACACATTGATTATTGTTTTTTAGACCTTACCTTGTTTCCAGAATATCCATCACACTACCAACCTTTAAGAAGGGTGATCAATCTTGGATCAATCAAGTAGGAAACAGAGTCAGTCTGAAGAAGGGTCTTGACCCGAAACATCACCCATTCATCAGTCTGAAGAAGGATCTCGACCCGAAACGTCACCCATTCCTTCTCTCCTGAGATGCTGCCTGACCTGCTGAGTTACTCCAGCATTTTGTGAATAAGTAGGAAACAGAGCATCAGTTGAATTTTAAAATGAAACTTGAAGACAGAGCACAGGGCAAATTCACAGGAATTGTTCAAATGCAAGGTCTCTGGTAAGAAGAGACACGGGCTGCTTTGAACAGATGATCAGTGGAACAATACCATTCATCCCGACTGCCTTGGATGTGCCTGTCCCCATGGTCACTGTTGCAGATGTCTGATCAGCCTTCCTGAGTGACCCACAGAAACCAGCTGGCTTGGATGGACTGACCAACTGGCCGGACTATTCGTGGACTCTGGTGCCGTACGTTATTGACCACCATCCAGTGGCTCTGACATCCGCCATCAAGAAGTGCTTCGGGCGGCTGGTCACAGTGCACATTAACTCCAGCCTCTCAAACAAATGTGATCCACAGCAGTTCGCCTGCTGTCACAACAGGTTCACTGTAGACACCATCTCCCTGTCCTACACACATCCCTAGAACATCTGATAACAAGGCTACCCACATCAGACTCCTATTTATTGACTGCAGCTCTACATTCAGCGCCATAATTTTCTTCCGGGTGGCACCAACAGCAATGGCTGCCTCGCCAACAGTCTGTCTGTCCTTTCTTCTGTTTTTGTTATTTTAACTATTTGTTAAAAGTATGTTTTAGTGTTTCTTGGTTTGTTTTATATGAGGGGTGGGGGGGGGAGTTGGGTGAAACTTTTTTTCAATCTCTTACCTCGACGAAGGGAGAGAGGGAAGAGGGGAGAGAGAAGCGAGGGGAGAGAGGAAAGAGGAGAGGGGAGAGGGGAGAGGGATGAGGGGAGAGAGGAGAGAGGAGAGAAGTGAGGGGAGAGAGGAGAGGGGAGCCCCCTCTAACATATAACAAATGAAACTTGTTATAAACAGTCGCCGCGAGAGTGGTGATGAAGGTGGCGCAAAAATTGTGGCGCTATGGTTTACCGTTTTGGCAAAATCACAGAAATACATATATAGATACATATGGATATATTTATATATATATATATATATTTATACACAACATCTGAGTTTTAGTAGTATTCCTCATAGCATTGGTGTCATTGGCGAAGTTTTACATGTTATATGTTGTCTAAAACCTTAATAATCATAATGAATCAGTGAGACACCAACACAGATCCCCAAGGAACATGGTCACATCCTGTCATTTACAGTTCCAGCTCAGCTTCCCACATCGAGCTCACCTGCCGCTGGGTCACTCAGCGAAATTCCTTAATGGCTCATTTTTGAGTCATTCACTCCCCAAGGAATGCTATACTTGCAACGGAGGGAATGCAATAAAGATCTACAAGATGATTTCTGAGAATAGGAAGCAATATTTGCTGAGGAAGACATTTTTAAATAGGCAAACACTCTCTAAAGATAAGAAGGATATCTTCTAGAAACATATAACATTCTTCAGGGGCATCACATGGAACATGGTGTGATGATCTTTCCCCAGGCTGGGATGTCTAGTACCAGGGGCTAAAGTCTCAACACAAGAATTCAGCCTATTCAGGACTGAGATGAAAATTAATTCTTCAGCCACGGCTTTCATGGAATGCGATTCACAAGCTAAGAGGACCGTGGGGGTTCAATCCAGAATATAGCCCTGCGTGTTTTAATTTCCATTTGATTTTTCAACTCCAAATAAACAAAACATTTATTGCAAGTGGAAAAATGCTCTGGTAAAAAGTGGTAAAGAATACAATTTTGCATTCTGGAATGAGGAACATTGTGGCCATTTAACTGCGAGGGAGAAAGATACAATAGTGGCATTTAAGAGACCTTTGCATAGGCTCATGAATATGCAGGAAATAGACAATAGACAATAGACAATAGGTGCAGGAGTAGGCCATTCAGCCCTTCGAGCCAGCACCGCCATTCAATGCGATCATGGCTGATCACTATCAATCAGTACCCCGTTCCTGCCTTCTCCCCATACCCCCTCACTCCGCTATCCTTAAGAGCTCTATCCAGCTCTCTCTTGAAAGCATCCAACGAACTGGCCTCCACTGCCTTCTGAGGCAGAGAATTCCACACCTTCACCACCCTCTGACTGAAAAAGTTCTTCCTCATCTCCGTTCTAAATGGCCTACCCCTTATTCTCAAACTGTGGCCCCTTGTTCTGGACTCCCCCAACATTGGGAACATGTTATCTGCCTCTAATGTGTCCAATCCCCTAATTATCTTATATGTTTCAATAAGATCCCCCCTCATCCTTCTAAATTCCAGTGTATACAAGCCCAATCGCTCCAGCCTTTCAACATACGACAGTCCCGCCATTCCGGGAATTAATCTAGTGAACCTACGCTGCACGCCCTCCATAGCAAGAATATCCTTCCTCAAATTTGGAGACCAAAACTGCACACAGTACTCCAGGTGCGGTCTCACCAGGGCCCGGTGGAGCAATATGGATTATGTGCAGGCAGATAAGAATTAGTCTTTGTTTGTGAGTGTGTTCATTGAGAAGCACTCAGGTATATATATAAGTCCTTTATTAGCAGGGCCTTACAGTACAGATGCTGGCTTCCATTACCTCCAGTCTCCCACCTGATTCCTGTGTAACCCAGTACAAAACCCGGCCTGGATTATGGACCGGGTGCACAACAGTAAAACCAGACATGGATCTACATCCCCCTTCTTAAGCATAAGCCCCCCCCAAACTAGATAACAATATGAAACAACTACAACTTACAACTTACCCCCATCCTAATACAAGGGATGAAAAGACAACTACAGCAACGCTAAACAGAGGAGGATACAACTCGAGTAAGATAAACAAAAGGGGAACGGTAACGACCGTAATTAACCAGAGTCCATAGCAAGTGTCTAGCCACAGTCTTGGTACTTGGGATTGGGCTTACAGACCCGTCCTGCACGAGTACAATACCAGCCCTCCGCCGTACCCATTGTAGGTGTCAGCACCATGGGTGGTGGTTCAAACGGCACTGGTCTCGCAACGGCCTTCTGCACAGGAGACTGCACCAGTGAAGTCATGGGTGATTCCATCACCGGCTCCTTTGTTGGTGTTAAGACCAGCTTGTGGTCTGCCGACGCCTGGCCTCCATTGGTCTGTAACCCGCCATCTGCGACCTCCGTGTAGCCATGTGAACGCGGATGAGCTGGCACCGGCTCATTCACCGGTAGAAGGTGTTTTCTGTTCCGCCGGTAGGTTCCTCCTTCCGATTGGACAAGATAGGACCGCGGCTCCTGGCAGGTCCCACTAACGACACCCAGACGATCATGACCCTTCTGGGTCTGCAGACGGACCGTCTGACCCCCCGACAGAGGCTGGAGAGGATGGCTAGACCTGTCGTAATACGCCTTCTGGATCTGCCGTTTATGTTGCAGCTGAGCCTGAACAACTTGGGGCTCGTGAACATGGGGCTGCAGCAGGTGTCTTGCAACAGGAAGGGTGGTACGAGTTTGTCTGGACATCAATCGTTGGGCCGGCGAACCCAATACCGGGTCACGTGAAACGTTACGGAGATTGAGGAGATCCAGGAATACATCAGACCCGGCTCTTCTGGATCTCTCCATGACCTGTTTGGCACTACGGACAGCCCTCTCGGCTAGCCCGTTTGACTGTGGATACTCCGGGCTGCTGGTGATGTGTTTAAAATCCCAGCGCATGGCAAAGTCCGTGAAACACTGACTGGTAAATTGACCGGCATTATCCGACATGAGGGTGTGAGGAGACCCATGGACCGAGAAATGTCTCGCCAGTTTTTGAATTATCGCCGCTGAGGAAACTGTGCGGAGCAAATCGACCTCGAACCATCCGGAATAGGAATCCACCAGAACCAGATATTGATTGCCACGCCACTCACAAATGTCAGTGGCCACAGAGGACCAGGGTAAATCAGGAACCGGGTGCAGCAAAAGTGGTTCCCTTTGCTGATGTGGGGCCAAGCTGTTACATATTGCACATGATTGCACCCTCTGGTGCACGTAGTCGGATATAGCAGGCCAGAAAAACATACTTTTGGCTCGCTGAACCGTTGCCTCAGCGCCAGGGTGGCCCCTATGTATTGCGTCAAAGTACTGCTGCCGTAGTGAGGCAGGGATCACCGCCTTGTGGCCTTTCATAATGACCCCGTTCTCGATAACCAGCTCATCTCTAACGGGGAAGTACGGTTGTACAGAGAATGGTACCATATGCGATTTGCTCGGCCAACCGTGTCGAATGATGGACGCAAGCGACTGCAACGTGTCGTCCTCTGCCGTGTGTGCCACCAACAATTCCAAACAAGATGAGGGGAGATGATCGACCATCATGACATCAAAACACTCCTTCTCGGCAGCATGCTCGTTAGAGGTCTTCCTGGGCGCACGGGACAGGGTGTCAGCTAGGTGCATGTCCTTGCCGGGTTTGTAGGTTAGTGTAATGTCGTACTTTTGGAGACGCAGCAGCATATGCTGCAGTCTCGCCGGGGCAGCATGGAGTGGTTTGTTCAGTATGGAAATCAGTGGTTGGTGATCGGTCTCCACAATGGCAGCCTTGCCGAAAATGTAATCGTTGAACTTTTCACATGCAAAGACAACCGCCAACAGTTCTTTCTCGATTTGTGCGTAGTGTGTCTCCGTCCTTGAGGCATAAGCAATGGGCTGGCCATCCTGCAGGCACGCAGCACCGAGTCCATACTGGGATGCGTCGCAGGTCAGCGTAACTGGTCAATTGACGTCGAAATATGCCAGGGTGGGAGGACACGACATCAGGTGTCTGAGAGCGTCAAAAGCCCGCTGTTGTTGCTCATCCCACGTCCATGCAATGTCTTTGTGAGATAGCTGTCGCAGTGGAGCGGAGAGTTCACTAAAGTGAGGAATAAACTTGCCAAGATAGTTCACCATGCCCAGGAACCTCTGTAGGCTGGTGACGTCAGTCGGAACTGCCATCTCACTGATGGCTGCTGTCTTCTCAGGATCAGCCTTGAGGCCCTCACTGGTGAAAACATGTCCTACATATTTTACCTTGTTGACACGGAACCTGCACTTGTTGGGGTTGAGTTTTAAGTGTATCTCCCTGGCACGATGGAGTACCTTCGTTAAGTTAACATCATGCTCCTGCACGTCCTTACCCGCCACGATAATGTCATCGACAACAATCGCACATGGGCATCTGTCGAAGAGCTGCTCCATAGAGCGTTGAAACACTTCACTGGCCGCGTTAATCCCGAACGGCATCCGCAAGAATCTGTAGCGTCCGAAGGATGTGCTGAAAGTAGTGAGCAGAGATGATTTGTGGTCCAGGGGAATTTGCCAGAACGAGGTCTTGGCATCGAGAACGGAGAACACTGTGGCCTTGCCCATGTGTGCGGCCACCTCCTCCACAGTGCGCATCGGGTGATGAGGTCGCTTGAGTGCAGTGTTTAAATCCTGCGGGTTGATGCATATACGTATCTCCCGCTTGTCCTTCTTGGTCGCGGCCACCATCGAGGACACCCAGTCAGTGGGCTCCGTAACAGGAGTAATCACTCCTATAGCTTCCATCCTGTCAAGCTCTGCCTTGCCCGGTCTCGCATGGCAACTGGGACGCGATGAGCAGGGCGGACCACGGGTCTCACATCCCGGTCAATAGTCATTGAGTAAGTGATAGGCAGCTTGCCCAGTTCATCGCTGAAAAGATCCTTATAGTTCGCGAGGATCTGTTGTGTGGAGTCTGGGACTGGCGCAAGCTGATGCACGGCCTTGCCGAATGAAATCAGTCCCATGTTGATACATGCTTCAACGCCAAGGAGAGGCACGACTGTGCCATCAACAACGTAAAATTGTAAATTGTACGATTGTGCTGCGAGGTGGCACCGTAGCTCCACCACTCCAAGAGGAAGCACTTCGTTCCCCCCGTATGGCTGGAGGGTTGCGTCACATGTTTTTAATTCCTCAGCTGTACGAAGCCTTGAAAACTCGGCAAGAGATATGACGTTGCACGCCGCACCTGTGTCTACTTTCACAACAACAGGTACATTGTTTATCTTTAATGTGACCATGGGATCTTTGTGCTTAATTAACTGGCCCCGGACAGAGTGTGCATTGAGGCGAATTCCATCCACTGAAGGTGTATTGAAGTTTACAGTATCACAATCTGATAAGTCATGTGAAGGCTCTGGGTGTATCAAATGTACAGCTTGTGTTGTCCCAATCGCCTTGGAACTTCTGCAGCACTTCAAGAAATGATTTCTCCGTTTGCAGCCATGACAAATCTGTCCAAAAGCCGGGCAGTTCTCCCGTTTGGCTATATGAGAGTGACCACAATTAGTGCAATCACTAACGAGGCTGATGCCAGCCCTGCCAGGTTGGGCTTGTGTCACTTTGAACGGTCGACGTTCCTTTCTGATAAATGGTCCCGTCGAGTCAACGCGGAAAACAGGCTGAGGCACGGCACTCAAAGTCCTTGTGTCGACATCCGTCAATTCATAAATCCGACAGGCGCTAATCGCTTTAGCGAGGGTAAGATCGCAATCGCGCAGAAGGCCCCTTCTCAATTTGTCGTTGGTGATACCACACACCAGCCTGTCTCTCGTGAGTTCATCACAGAGGTTACCAAATCTGCAACTTGACGCGGCATATTTCAAAGAGTTGATATAGGCTTCAACCGGCTCACCCGGTTTCTGGGAACATGTAAAGAATTTGTGCCGTTCCAAGATAAGGTTAGTCTGCGGAGCACACAGCTGCCGAAATTTATTCTTAAGGCACACAGGTTCGTGAATCGTCTCGGCAGGTGTGATGACTGCATCAACCGCATCCAGCACAGCCTCAGCATAAACAAAGAGTTTCGCCCGACGGATTGCTTCCAAACCTGCAAGATTGAGGAGAATGGATGCTTGTACGTGGAGATTCTTGTCGTGGTGTGCAGCAGCAATGAATACATCGTAATCTTCCTCGAAGGTGCGCCAACGTTCACCGATGTTGCCGTCGAAGACAAGTGGATCAGGCTTCCGAAAAGAATCAGCCATGGTTAGAGACGTCAAAAGTCTTGAGAAACAAATTGTGGTGACCCAAAAGCTAAATAACGGCCACCTCTGACACCATGTTTGTGAGTGTGTTCATTGAGAAGCACTCAGGTATATATATAAGTCCTTTATTAGCAGGGCCTTACAGTACAGATGCTGGCTTCCATTACCTCCAGTCTCCCGCCTGATTCCTGTGTAACCCAGTACAAAACCCGGCCTGGATTATGGACCGGGTGCACAACAGTGAAACCAGACATGGATCTACAGTCTTGGCATCATGATTAAGCATCATTATTAAGGGATTAGACACGCTAGATGCAGGAAACATGTTCCCGATGTTGGAGGAGTCCAGAACCAGGGGCCACAGTTTAAGAATAAGGGTAGGCCATTTAGAACTGAGATGAGGAAAAACATTTTCACACAGAGAGTTGTGAATTTGTGGAATTCTCTGCCTCAGAAGACAGTGGAGGCCGATTCACTGGGTGCATTCAAAAGAGAGTTAGATAGAGCTCTTAGGGCCAGCAGAAACAAGGGGTATGGGGAGAAGGCAGGAACGGGGTACTGATTGTGAATGATCAGCCATGATCACATTGAATGGAGGTTCTGGCTCGAAGAGCCGAATGGCCTACTCCTGCACCTATTGTTTATGTATCTATGTATATGTTTGGCATAGATATTGTGGGCCAAAAGGCCTGTTCCTGTGCTGTACTAATCTAGATTTTAATTATAACTTGAATTTCAATGTGGATCAATGCTAGATAATACATGATGATGAGGAAAAAAAGCAGTCACCGATTCCATGCAAAGTAAACACATGAATGGGGTTATGTAACAGAGAGATTTAAGGATACAGGTCACCAGGTCACAGCTTAATGTCATAAATGAAAATAAGTGGGGTTCAATTATAAAATAATGCAATCGAAGGATTTTCCAGAAGGATTTTACCATGGGTATATTATGAAAATTTGAATGACCATACTATGAAAAGTATTTAAGGGCACTTCAGAGAGCACAAGAAGAACAGTTGTTTAACTGAAAGACTATTACAAGGAAGGAAGGCTGGGATTCTTTTCTCTTGTGAGATCTAAAGGGGTGACCAAGCAGAACTCTCCAAAATTATAACTCAGTTTTATATGGTGAATGCCAAGAAGCTCTTTCTACTTGTAAGCAATAGCGGAATCAAAGAACGTGAATGTAAGAAAGTAAAAAATGAAGCTTGTGGGGGATTTGGGAGAAATCTGCAAAAGACCAAAGATCAGGGCATTAAATAAGCCACTTAGATGCTGTGTATTTGGAATGAACTGCGGGAGGATGTGAGGACAATTACAATGTTTAAAAGACATTTGAACAAACACATAGATAGGAATGTTTCAGAGGAATATGGGCCAAACACAGGCAATGGGCCAAACTGAGGACACCACACAGGTTGCTGTGGACAAATTGGGCTGAAGGGCCGGATCCTGTGCTGCTTAACTCCATGCAGTAACTGAATAAAAACCCTGATGTATTGACATTAAGAGAGGCAAATGAGAAAGGAATAGAATACAGTGAGGTCAGACAAAACGGTGTAAGTAGAGACTTGGAGGAACTAAATGGCCTGCTTCTCTAAATACTTTGTCATAGTAATGAATTAGAAAATCCATTTCTCAAGAATATATGTATTCTTCCAATAAATTCTGGAACATCAAACGGGTTAGAGTATATATATGCAGCAATTCATTCTGCTGTCATTGCAAGGTGAAAACGAGAAAATCAATGATGACAGTTTGTTGTATTGGTAATACACCTAAGTAGGACTAGAAGGTAGACACAAAAAGCTGGAGTAACTCAGTGAGTCAGGCATCTCTGGAGAGAAGGAATGGGTGACATTTCGGAGTTAAGGAGGGAACGGTCTCCGCGGAAAGCAGAAAGGGGAGGGGATGGGAAGATGTGGCCAGTAGTGGGATCCCATTGGAGGTGTTGGAGGATAATTTGTTGTATACGCTGGCTGATGGGGTGGAAGGTGAGGACAAGGGGGACTCTATTCTTGTTACGAATGGGGAGAGGGGGAGCAAGAGTGGAGCTGCGGGATATAGAAGAGACCCTAGTGAGAGCCTCATCTATAATGGAAAAGGGGATCCCCGTTTCCTAAAGAATGAGGATATCTCTGATGCCCTAGTATGAAACATCTCATCCAGGGTGCAGATGCGGCGTAGACGGAGGAATTGGGAGTAGGGGGTAGAGTTTTTATAGGGAGTTTTTACAGGAGTTTCTACCGTAACTCCCTGGTCTACTTATCCCTTCCCACCAAAACCACCCCCTCCCCAGGGACTATCCCCTGCAACCGCAGGAGATGCAACACCTGTCCCTTTATCTCGACTCCATCCAAGGACCCAAACAGTCTTTCCAGGTGAGGCAGAGGTTCATCTGCACCTCCTCCAACCTCATCTATTGTATCCGCTGTTCCAGATGTCAACTTCTCTACATCGGCGAGACCAAGCGCAGGCTCGGCGATCATTTCGCTCAACACCTCCGCTCAGTCCGCCTTAACCAACCTGATCTCCTAGTGGCTCAGCACTTCAACTTCCCCTCCCATTCCCAATCTGACCTTTCTGTCCTGAGCCTCCTCCATTGTCATAGTGAGGCCCAGCGCAAATTGGAGGAACAGCATCTCATATTTTGCTTGGGCAGTTTACACCCCAGCGGCATGAACATTGACCTCTAACTTCAGATAGTTCCTCTGACCCTCTCTTTCCCCTCCCCTTCCCAGTTCTCCCACCAGTCTTCCTGTCTCCTACTACATCCTATCTTTGTGCCGCCCCCTCCCCTGACATCAGTCTGAAGAAGTGTCTCGACCCGAAACGTCACCCAATCCTTCTCTCCAGAGATGCTGCCTGACCCCCTGAGTTACTCCAGCTTTTTGTGTCTACTGTCGATTTAAACCAGCATCTGCAGTTTTCTTTCCTACTAAGTAGGACTAGATAATGATCAACAAATACTAATTGATCAAGACAAATGCAAATGTACCTCTCAATGCATTACACGAAGCGCAGAGAATCTAATTTCAGTAATATATTTTAGCTCAAATTATGACACTGTTCAATGCTTTGGGTATATTTGGTGGAAAAATGCAAATACTAACTAGACAATAATAAATGCATTTTTCTGGAAAAAATTATGACTTAAGATGTATGGGGAACATTACAGCCAAGATATTGATGCCTAATTATATGCTTATAACGTTTCTCCAGTTTTGTCTGATGCTGGTCATTACTTACTGCTAATTTGTATACAGATGAGTGTATGTACATTGGAACAAAAAGAACAGGGGAAACTATTAAAGTAATGAATCTAAAAATATTAAAATGTCATTAATATTTTGGCAATCCAAAATTGTTCTTGATTCGGTTTGAATGTGTTCATGTAAACAAGTTGCTGTCCCAGTTGTAAATTTTGCAATATAAAATACTAATCGACAGCAGACACAGCAAGATTATAATTAAAAAGTCACTCACTTTGATTGTTGTCTGGTAGTCATCCTTCCTTGTTCAATATTTCTTTGTACTTTATGTAATACATTAAGCACATTTGCATATTATCTTCATCAATTAATATTTGTTCATCATTATCAATTCTTAAGTGAATGACCAATTCAGCAAACTGTCATTACTGTAATTTTCACTTTCACCTCATTTGCATTGGCAAGAAGAAGAATCTATCAACGGAACACAGTTTCTGACACATTTGCCCATGTTTACCTTGGTCAATGTTAAAATCTACAATTGGGGCTTTCATGTCTTCATTTACAATCACATGAGATGGTGAATTGTGAACCCTGGCAGATGCAAAAGATTCCACAGTCGTAGTGAAAACAAGAGCAGAGGAGTTATGCTCATTATCATGATCAATGTTTATCCCTCAACTTACGTTACCAGTGTTGATTAACTGTCACATCACTGTTTGTGGTAGTTTGCTGTGTGAAAATGGGCAGCTGCATTTCCTACATTGCAACAGAGAATGCACGTCAAAAATACTTCATTGACCATAGAAATAGTTGGGACATCCGGAAATCAGTTACAGTTCTCCTTTCTTATAACAACAGAATAAAGCCTCTATTAATCAAACCATATTTAGCAGTGAATCTTAATGACCCACATGATGTTGATGTAGCCTGATGTCTCCTTATACAAAAGATGTGATACCATCATCCATCATGGCGACATCAGACCCCCTTAAAATTTCATTTTACGTTTAGATTTATGTGCGGTGTGTATCTCGTCATGTGTGGCTTGGATACATCCAGGTCTGGTGGCAGATAAGCACATAGCTGGGCTATTTCAACTCCACTACTACAGATTTACCAAAGCTCATGCAGGCAAGATGTGTAGGGGGGATCTCAGCATGTCAGACAGCATCTGCGGAGGGAATGTGCAAACAACATTTCCTGTTGGGACCCATCTTCAGATTCATATACCGTGCTTGTTCAAATTGTGAATCAAGTCAACACTGCCCTGGGAGTCATTTTCTGCAAGACCAAGTGTATAGCCTTCATCAAAGTGGTCTTCTGTATGCCGGTCCTGTTTGCAGTTGTACACTTTTATAGTGTAATGCAGGAATGGACTTTTTTTCCAACTTGTGGCTACCATTAGCTTTAAGAGTGACGGAGAGTTCAGTGCTGCTTTGTGACCAGAACAAAACTGCATTTGACAGCTGCTCCATAAATTCTTCTCACTGCTGCAGCATTATCTTGTTGGTGGCACCCAATGTTGTTGGAATTCCCATATGCTGTTGTTTTGTCACTACTCTGAGACAAATTGTGATGATGAAGGAAATCAAAATCAGATGGGATATCATCAGAAACATGGAAACTGCAGGCTGTAATCAGGTTAAAAACGACAAGTCACATGCATGCTACATGCTGTAATTGGATTTCTGTTGACATGTTATGTATACACTGTAAATTATTTGCCAAGGGTAGCAAGATTTAATAGCGTATCCTCTGACAAGTAAACCCCAAGTCTCAGATGGGTGTCACGCTAGCATATTAATTTGCCTACGTTTTATCCGATCTGTCATTTTAAAACAAAATAGGGCTCTACAGCCAAAATTATAATTGTTTTTCCAACTTTGAGATATATAACTACCTATTGGGATAAAATTGAAGCAAACTGACTTTTATATCTCAGAGTACCATGTCAGGATTGCATTACAAAACCTGCATAATTATTCAGTCTTGTGAGAAGATTTGCTGCCCTTCAGTGGATTGGATATGGACCTGAATCTGAATGCCTTGGCAGATGGCATGAGATCCCACAGTCAAAGTGAAATCCCTGGAAGCTTGGGTACCATAATAACCCACCGACTGCATTAACTAATTATGTCCTGTTTTCCTGACAAAATACATTAAATGGGCATGACTTGCCATCATAAGTAGAGCGGCAGATTCACCTAAATTCTGATTCACTTCAATCCAGCCCCTACTATCTGCCCCCACTGCCTATACCAGTGGATCAATCCTCGCACCAACTCATATTGCAAGAGTTTATATTGGCACTTCTTTATATCCCCATCTTACCAACTTTAGCACTCTGTTATCTCCTTCTTTCTATGCAACTGGAGCAGCCTGATCCACTTGTCCTGACCCTTCCTGAGTCTGAGAGTATTGCAGGGTAGGCAGCATTTGTTGTTGACAAATGAGAGTTGCAAAGTACAATTTGTGAGCAGTTACCTGCAGAGTTTAGAGACCACATGGCCGAGAATATAAATATTGTTCCAACCAAAATTACTCTAATGTTTTCTGAGAACATCTGATCATAAATTCAGTGACCAGAGGGTTTTGGTTTACAGAGCTACTCAAAACTTTAGTTGTCATATTGCCATACTTATTGACAAGCTTGCCTTTGAATTCTTCAACTCTTTGTACAACTTTATCTGATCTTCACTTACAAGTTTGAGGAAAACTGAGGAATGTGTGCACTGACTGAACATAAAAAAATCCTGTTGGCCTTATTCTTAGTAAACTATTAACATGTTGAAAATGACAAAATGTATTTTTTGGGGACATTGTACACATGCAACTTAACACGCTCAAGCTAAATGCAAACATCAGTAGGTTGGAGGCAACTTTCCAAAGTGCTTTCATTTACAGTGCATTTAAACTTAAAAGCTACCCTTTCACTAGAGTTATTGTTTAGGCCATTGGATCCATTTGGCTTCTAAAGTAAGAGGGGAGATGGGACCACTCCTTCTTTGCTGCATTTGGTCCAGTAGGGAAAGCAGTGCTAATATTCCCTGAATCCTATCATATCACCTGATTGAAGGCTGTGAGCCAATGTTATAAGTTCAATAGAACCTTTAATGCAGGAAGCAACTCATCATAATGAGTTTGGTTGATAATGTTTCCATACTGATCCAATTAGAATGACCTGTTTCGTCATACATTATAACCTGGAATCATCAGTTTTGAGCATGCACACTGTAATCATTGAAGTTTGATTAAATACATATGGCCTGTAACCTTACATGAATATTTAAAAGCCATGACCTACTATGAAAGATTTCATACAGGCAAAACTTGCCAGAGGAACAGGATGTCCTTGACGTTGGGCATGGAAATCAATGACAGCTGTAAAACATAACCATAAAACTTAATATTCTTGTAAAGGTAGCTTAACGAATACATAACTTGGATAAAGCATTGTACAAAAAACAAGTTCAGCAGATGACTAGCAATTCAAATTATTTAAATTATGACTGTACCAAAAACAGTGAAGCTTCAATTAGTAACATTTGTAAATTTTAATTCTGGACAAAACATTCCTGGACAAATATGTTTTAAAGGAAATCTGAAGCTATTAGTGTTTTAAGGTCAACAGGGCTTAGTACATTTTAAAACATGTTGCTATCTGTACCAATAATAGTTTGAGGGAAGGATTTGGAGGAGGAAGAGGATTAGGTATGAGGATAACATCATCTTCTGTGGTTTTGGCCCCTCCAGTGCCAATGAGCTCATTGCAGAATTTAATACTTGGGACATTGTTAGACTGTGTGGAGATAAGTGAATTCAGTACCAAGATGGAAACTTGTGGGCCCAACAAGAAAGTAGTATCTGGAAAGCAACATCTTAATTTTCATTGCAATATAGCAAATGCCACATTAAGTCTATTTACAGTATATATGTAGTGGAAGCTCAGACTATTGCACAAGCTCAGATTGCTATCAAGCAAACTCAAGCATTTCAAGAGGCTTGCAGGATATCACTGAAGTTCACTAGTGACGGTGTCTCACGGGATCATGATTTTTTTGTTAACTCTCAATAGACAATAGACAATAGGTGCAGGAGGAGGCCATTCGGCCCTTCGAGCCAGCACCGCCATTCAGTGATCATGGCTGATCATTCTCAATCAGTACCCCGTTCCTGCCTTCTCCCCATACCCCCTGACTCCACTATCCTTAAGAGCTCTATCTAGCTCTCTCTTGAATGCATTCAGAGAATTGGCCTCCACTGCCTTCTGAGGCAGAGAATTCCACAGATCCACAACTCTCTGACTGAAAAAGTTTTTCCTCATCTCAGTTCTAAATGGCCTACCCCTTATTCTTAAACTGTGGCCCCTTGTTCTGGACTCCCCCAACATTGGGAACATGTTTCCTGCCTCCAACGTGTCCAACCCCTTAATAATCTTATACGTTTCAATAAGATCTCCTCTCATCCTTCAAAATTCCAGTGTATACAAGCCTAGTCGCTCCAGTCTTTCAACATATGACAGTCCCGCCATTCCAGGAATTAACCCAGTAAACCTACGCTGCACGCCCTCAATAGCAAGAATATCCTTCCTCAAATTTGGAGACCAAAACTGCACACAGTACTCCAGATGCGGTCTCACTAGGGCCATGTACAACTGCAGAAGGACCTCTTTGCTCCTATACTCAACTCCTCTTGTTATGAAGGCCAACATTCCATTGGCTTTCTTCACTGCCTGCTGTACCTGCATGCTTCCTTTCAGTGACTGATGCACTAGGACACCCAGATCTCGTTGTACGTCCCCTTTTCCTAACTTGACACCATTCAGATAATACTCTGCCTTCCTATTCTTACCACCAAAGTGGATAACCTCACAGGATGACAGTTCTAGTACAGTATATGTAAAACAGTTTGTGATCGGTTAAGAATTGTCTCACGTGAATCACCTCCATCCAGACTGCAACCATTTGTAAACATATTGACCCTCCATGGCATTCTTGGGCAAAATATTCTAAAGATTCACCTTCAGTTGAAGAAATTGCTTCTCATCTCTGAATGGCTGATCGCTTCATTTCAGATAGTGCCCAGGGGAAACTTTAACTCTGCAACACCTCTCTTAATCTTAATCCCATTTTTAGACAGCAACAGTATCATCTGTGTATTGGCAACTAATAGTCCACGCACAGACACAGACATTCTCTCTGTTCTCGTCCCCTCTCTGCAAATTAAAACATGCTAGCTTCTGCACTTTCCCCAGTTCTGACCAAGGATAAACAGTTTCTCTCCCCACCTGTACTGTCCGATCTATTGATTATTCCAGCAGTTTCTGTTTTATTTAAGTTTACAGAACCAATTTCCTTAATCTCCTCTAATCCAGAAGGGAAGCTCACGCGAGGAGTCGTGGAGCTGTACAAGAACAATGACGGACCGGGCGGCCGACGAGAACAAAGACACGGCAGGCAAAAATGCAACATTTGCAAAACCCACAAAACCATTTACTTCTACAACAAAAAGAGCAGAACAAAGGAAGAACTTAACATCTCCAGAGGCAAAGAGGACCAAGAGAGAAGGGAAATGATTGCCTGTGAATAGCCGTAGAAGGGGCCACTGGTCACCATGGTATTATCTCTTTGGCACAATCAGCCACAGATTTTGTGGCCTATTAGATTCTCCAAAACAGCAATTTTGTAAATGAAAAGCTGTACGTTGTGTATGGTCAAAAAAACACGTCAATACTTTGTGGTACTGATTATTGCTCTCATGTCCAATCAGTTGATTGAAATGTAACCTTTAATAATAACTAGCTGCTTTGGACCCGTTGAGTCCAAACCACTCCTGCATTGGTGTAGCACCCACCCCTCCCCACTTTACCCCTCCCCCCCACTCACCCACTCCATCCCCTCTCAACCCCCTTTTCCCCCTTCTCCCCTCCCCCCCAACCCTCTTATCCCCCCACCTCCCCTCACCCACTCCATCCCCCTCAACCCCCTTATCCCCCTTCACCCACTCCATCCCCCTCAATCCCCCCCTCCTTCCCCTCACCCACTCCATCCTCACTCCACCCCCCTTATCCCCCCCTCCTCCCCCTCACCCATTCACCCACTCCATCCCTCCTCAACCCCCCTTCTCCCCCTCCTCCTCCCCATCCACTCCATCCCCCTTCCTCCCCTCCCCCTCAGCCACTCCATCCCCCCTCAACTCACTTATCCTCTTCACCCACTCCATCCCCCTCAAACCCCCTTATCCCCCCGTGCTTCCCCTCATCCACTCAATCCCCCCTCAACCTCCCTTACCCCCCTCCCCTCACCCCTCTCAC
Source organism: Rhinoraja longicauda (assembly GCF_053455715.1). NCBI lineage: Eukaryota > Metazoa > Chordata > Chondrichthyes > Rajiformes > Arhynchobatidae > Rhinoraja > Rhinoraja longicauda. Next base: position 29,800,361 of record NC_135963.1, on the reverse strand, counting down.
CCATTCACCCACTCCACCCCCCCTTATCCCCCTCCTCCTCCCCTCACCCCCCTCACCCATTCACCCACTCCACCCCCTTATCCCCCCCTACTCTCCTCACCCCCCCTCACCCACTCCATCGCCCCTCAACCCCCCTTTGAGGCAGCGGCGGCACGACGGCAACTGGCAATCAAATGGCGATCTCAAAATGGCGATCTCAAAATGGCAACCCCCCACCCAGCTGCGCATACGTTGATTCGGCGGCCATCTTACCGTTGTGACGCAAGATGAACACCTAAGTATTAGATCAATGGGCCCCAACTGCACAGGCGCAGACCCACTGGGCTCCCATTGTGACGTCGAACACGGAGGTATTACTGAGCAGGCGCGGCTGACGGGCAAGTCAAGTGGGAGCGATTTATTAAAGTTTAAAAAGTGATATATTAATGTTTAAAAAGTGAATAAATTAAAAAATATAACAACCATTTAAACCGCAGGCCAATGGTGAATAAGGTGAACCTAAAATTGTTGCGCTATCGTGTACCGTTTTGGCTGTATTTCGGGAACCAAATATATTTGCAAACAAACGAATATACAAGATGAGAGTTTTAGTAATATACTAGAACTGGGTGGACCCGTTGGGCCCAAAGCTCTCCTGTATTGGTGTAGCACCCTCCACTCCTCCACTTCCCCTTCTCCCCCTTCCCCTCCCCCGCACTCACGCACTCCATCCCCCCTCAACCCGTCTTTGCCCCCCTCCCCCCTCACTCGCTCCATCCCCCCTCAACCCCCCCACCCCCTCCTCCCCTCCACTCTTAGGGGCTCTCTGGCACTCTCCCCACTCTATCCCCCATCCGCCCCTCCTCCCTCCACTCTTAGGAAACATATACAAGATGACTTTTAGTAGTATCTAGGTAGATTAATAGATATACAATATAACATTTTATATATTAATTATTATTATTATTATTATTATTATTATTATTATTATTATTATTATTATTATTATTATTATTATTATTATTATTATTATTATTATCATTATTATTATTATTATTATTATTATTATAATAATATCATTATTTTTATTATTACCCTGGAGATGTGTGTGTAGGGTTGTAGTCCGGTGATGGTCCGGATGGGAGCGGGGTCTACACCTCCCGGCGCACAGCGTGGCGGGGGGAGGCGCGCACAAGATGGCAGAGCAGGAGGAGGACGAGAAGGAAAGTGGCCGCCATTGTTGTTGGATTCGTCGACGACGCCGTCAGTTGAAGTGAGCGCTGGTTGAGATGTGGGAGGAGGAGGAGAAGAAGGAGAGTGGCTGCCATTGTTGTTGGAGTCGTCGACAACGCTGTCGGTTGAAGCGGGTGCTGGAGGAGACGGAGGGGAATGGTGACGCCGATTGAAGCAGGAGCTGGAGGAGACGGAGGCCGTTGGTTCAAGCGTGTGCTGGAGGAGACAGAGGGGAACGACGACGCCGGTTGAAGCGGGTGTTGGAGGAGACAGAGGGGAACGATGAGATGACAGGGACAACGATCATCTTCTGCTCGGAGTCTCCCCTAAGGCCGGGGGCGGGTGAGGGGAGATGAAAGGGGAGAGAGAGCCACTCACCCCGGCCCCGGGCAGCTATGGCAGCGGCCAGCAGGAGAGCGGCCTGCCTGCAGCCATTTTCTTTCGCCTTTTCTCTGACGCTGCGCTGCACCATGGGAGGAAGGTCCGCTCTACACCGCGGGAGGAATGTCAACCCTCCCCCAGCTGTGCACTCGCGGAACCCTTCCTTGGCTGCCACTCCCGTCACTCGGGTGGGCCCCGTCCCTGGCGGCCATCTTGGGCACCCACCCCCCCTCATTGGTCGCCACTTCCGTCACTCGGGCAGGTCCCATTGTGATGTCGAAAGCGGCTGACAGCCAAGGAGAGTGGAAAAGTGATTTTTTTAAAGTTTAAATCGTCAATAACTTTAAAAATATAACACCAATTTGAACGAAACTTGCTATTTGCACACCCCAGGACAATGGTGAGTAAGGTGGGCCTAGAATTGTTGCACTATCGTGTACCGTTTTGGCTGTATTTCGGGCACGTACAAAATCTATATATATATACATATATATATACAATATGAGAGTTTTAGTAATTTACTAGACCAAGTGGACCCATTGGGCCCAATCCTGCATTGGTGCAGCAACCTCTCCTCCCCCACTCCCCCCTCCCTTCTCCCCCCTCCACTCCCTCACCAACCTCCCCCTCCCCTCCCCTCCCCTTCCTCTCCCATCCCCCTCCCCCTCCCCCAAGAGACAGGCCGAGCCCTGCTCCTATCTGAGATCAACGGGCCCAACTGCTCAGGCACGGACGCGTTTGTTCTGCGTATGTGCGTATGTGCGGATGCGGTGGCCATCTTACGTAAGTACCAGGTCAACGGGGCTTCCACTGTGCATGCGCAGTTTTTTAAACTGTAGAATGTGAACAACTTTAAAAATATAACACCAATTTCAATGAAACGTCTTCTATACGAATGCATTTCACGAGACATTCAGAGCAGTTTGTCTGAATTATATTGTATTACGGCAGAGAAACAGATATCAGGTCTGATCATGCATGTTCATGATTTGTGTTTACGTGTTGGATGAATTGAGCAAGAGTCCTTATTGCCATAGTCATCCCAGAAGACCGACAGTCTGCAAGCAGCCACAGCAGGCAGATCCATTGGCCCTGGATATGGATTGTCAGAATGGGTAATTTGACAACTTGGGGAAAACAGTTGACAAAGGTTGAAATAATAAAAAACTGTCTCGACTACGCACAGGTACAAAACCGAAGAAGGCGCTGATCTGAAAGGCGAATTACATTAGAAATCCTCTTCCAAAGGGTCAGCAAAACATATAACTTAACTCATTGCAAAAGTAAGGAGTTTCAATATTTGTCGCCATGTTCAGGAATGTTCCTTCATGTGAAAATCAATGAAAGGCTCACAGTTGTCTGGTTAACATTATAAAGAATGTTAAAGTTGATAAATTGATGTAAATAATATGAATTGTTATTAGATTGTAGATAATTTCACAAATAGCATTCCATACAGTTTATATACTCCAATTACATAGTAGCTAATTATTGAGCTATTTGGAAGGGAAACGTTTCTATTATTTCAAATTTTTACCCTTCAGTCGCGAAAATTCCATGCAGATGGATCATAATTGTATCTGACGTGCATATGGATGTCAGGAAAGTGCATTAGGAAAACATTAAATACAAGCCTGTTGTGCGAACAGCAGCAAAATGTATTGGAAACAAGCTACGACCAAGTTTGAGATGAGAAAGCAGCATAGTCAATTGTAATCATGGAAAGTAACATCAAACATAGAAAATAGCTTTTGCTGTTTTCATTATTATTGAGTTAATAAATTATGTTTGGGTTTTTTTGTGTGCTGTGCACTACTTATTTTGGTATTAACAAAGAAACAGTGCAATTCAGCAACTTGTAGCTGGTTTCAGATATGGGTGCACCCTACTAGAATTGAATGTAATATTCTGTCACATTATGAGCATATCTCCTGGAGGATCTCATAATTAACACATTCATTACAAAAAAAAGCAAAATTGAGTGACGGCATGATGAAGTTACACAGCACAGAATCCGTGCTTTGGCCCACCATGTCCATTGTATGTCCCAGCAATCAGGCCCGGCTCGCTGCTGTGGACCGGGGACTCGTACGCCACATACCGACGATGGTGGGCCTGCTCCCTGTAGACCGATGATGGAGGATCCGCCTGCCGTAGACCAAGGAATCACTTACCGTGGTCAGCAGCTTGTGGAGTTACGATGGAGAACCCGCCGGTAGGTCCGCCCACCACGGACTCCGAACTTGACACCGAGCCACTGGAGTCGACAGGACCCGCGCCGCCGTGAGCGAGGTTGGCCGTCGAGAGTGAGTGGGACATCGTGAGCGAGGTGAACCATCGAGAACAATGGGGAGGACCCGGCGGGGAGGGGGCACGAACAAAGGGTGAGTGTTGGAGGAGGGGGCAGCTGTCATGTGTGGCGGCAGGCAGCAGATAAGACTGTACAGTGAACTTTTGTAACTTTGTCGACGCCAGACACGTGGCAACTCTTGTGTGCTGCTTAAGTGAAGTCTGCTGTATGATTTTACCAGGCTGTATGCAAAACAAAGCATTTCACTGTACCTAGTAAATGTGACATTAAAGTATAAGTGAATCATTGAATTGAATCAATAGCTGTACTTGTCCCCAGTACAGTGTTGCAGTGCTAATTGTTTAGGTGCCGGAGCTGTCACTGGTGCCAGAGCGGCCGCTGTTAACTTCCCGGTAGTTAAAATTCCCCTCTGTTTGGCTTTTTTTTACAGAGGTGCCGGAGCGGCACTCCGGTGAGCCCCGGCAGCACTGCACCCCTGCCCCTGTACCCTCATTTGGTGTACAGCATGTTCTCCAGTTGATTGCATAGGCAGTAACAATGAATAAAATCCAACATAACTCACGTTAAAGACTCCCACTCAATGAACAGGCTATTTGGGAACTCTTTCATTAAAGAGTATATAACCGCCAGCGTTACTTTTTTGAATCTGAATGCTGTTGCTGAGTGTTGGAAAATGTGTGAACATGTGTGTGAGTGATGATGGTGGTGGTAGAAATCACAGATGCAAATTCTGTTCAGTTACAGACTATGCAACCCACATAATTTATAAAAGCATCTTTAAATTATCAGCTACACTTCCAAGTACACATAAAAAGACATAAATTATAAAGTTAAATATCTAGGTAATTCAGAATTAGTTACTTCACAACATATTAGCATGTAATTAATTGCCACCTTAAAACACGAAGCCTGGGTCCTCACAAGTCTTGGCAAACCCATCAGCATTGGACATGAGCAACTTTGCAATTAAATAATCACGCATCAAGTCAGAAAATGTAAAGCTGGCTAGTTTAATGTGTCATAATTTTAGTCAAGTCTATCGTCATATGCACAGTGTGATACAGGTACAATGAAAACCTTGCTTGCAGTACTGTCATAGGCATTTAGACTCAGACAACACATAAACATATAATTTGTACATAAATTACGTAAAAAATTCTGCATGACAATAAAAAGAAAATAAAGACTGAAAAATAAAACAGGACGTTAGTTCAAAAACACAATTAGGAGCTGCAGCTAGGTGTGTGAGGCCTCAGCTTTAAAGTAGGAATTCATCGATTTGGCAGTGCAGAACCCTGGAAACTTAAAATCAGCTGGACAGAGGGGTACTGAGCTAAAAAATAAACTCTATTTAATTCTTCATGGATGTCTGACTGCTGAGTATTTCTAGTATATTCAAATTTTATAAATGATTTCTCGCATCTGCAATTTTTATTTTATTTTTCCAAATTCTTCAAGCTTGTTCTGATTCGGACAGAGTGAAAGTGAGTACAAAGGGTGAAACAGCAAAATGAATCCAGAACAATTTAATTTCTCAAGCAAATTGGCAACTCAATTTATTCTCTTCCCAGTTGACCTTGTGTCTAAAAGTGTGGGAAGCATAAAACTTTGATGGGAATGGCCCAATTAACTTTCCACATACATGGGTCAGAATCTCCCAAAGCCACAATGGGAAGAAATGTACTGTTTTATTGATTTACATTTGCAAGAATCCACTAAATTAACAATGGGAGATTATTTTGGCCACAACTGCACCATTTCCAGTTCAAAATTAGTAAGGAGGTTGTAAATCCAGTTTAAAAGAAATCCAAAATCAAAATACATGAATAAGTTTTAGTATGAGTGGTATTCTTGTTACAAAGGATCTCAAACATCTGACCACAATAAAAATAAAATATAGCCATTGTTATAAACAAAGCAACAACAACTTGTACTTTTAAAGTATTTTTGACATAGACAAACATCTTAAAGCACTTTCACAGGAATACTATTTCACAAAATTGACACAGAGACACATAGGGGGATAGTTAAAATGGGAACATTTTAAAGAGGTTCCCAGGGGAAAGTGAAAGTGGTGGAGAGATTAAGATGTTTTGACAGGGATCTCCAAAGCATAGAACTTCAGGAGCTGAATACATGGTACATATACGGCAGTGACCAGAAACTGATATGAACACATGACTAGAATTGGAGTACTGGAATACCCTCGGAGGGTTATAGGGATACAACTGTTTAAAGTGGTGGGTCATGGATAATTTGAAAAACAAAATTAAGCTGATCCTGTGGTTTAATGGGAGCTAATGATTGAGCAGTTTATTTAACAATATTTTTTAAATGTGGTGATTAGGTAGCTACTGTATCCATTTGATTCACTAACAAACCTGGGTAAAATAATTATGCTTTCAATTATTTAATTTTTGTGATTATTTTGACATTGTTTAATTTTCTTGTGATTTTACAGCAATAGTTTTTCCTCATCCATTATATTTGTTCACTTGCAAAATCTGAAAACACATTTTCAACTCTGCCCAACTGTTAGTCTGCTTAATTCAATAAGAACATATTTAGTTCCTTCAATCTTTTGCCATGCCCTGCTGATTTAAAATGTGATAACATGCTATTTAATCTTTGATTTTTTTCCAATTTTTAGCAAGTTATTGACCATAACTACAGTAATCAGTGAACATGCTGCATTCTTGCAGCTGTTAGTCCAGTTTGGGCCTCTACTAATAAAATGGAAAATGTTACAATTATGCTATCGGAGTAATAATTAAAGTAAATTCTGAAGAAGAAAGTAAGAAAAGGCTTTCCAGTTGGAACTTATTACCTGAAGCCCCTCTCCAATTTCTCGGTAAAAGGAATAGAATACCTGACCTGACAGCTTCTCGGTGTTTTTATATGTACCTAAAAACATGCCTCATACCAAAAAGCAGTCCGGTTCTCAAGGAAAGATTACATTGGATGCTATCGTTTTAAGAAACAAACCAAACACACCACATTCTTTTCATGAATATGTCATCCTGCTTCCTCTTCCATTACCAATCTGCAATCTTTTTCCATTATGAAATCTTTGAATCCACTACTTTAATGGTGCTGTAAATCAGCCATCCAACATACAAGACATGAATATATGGTACTATTTACATGTAACCATACAGTTGTGTAACTTTAGAATGGGAATCTTTTGACAGAGAGGATATCACTTAAAACACAATACATAATTACAACAAATATTTTCATTCTTTCTGCTGTACAATCTGTCTGAAAAAGTTGAATCTTCCCTAAATGCTAAACACTTTAAATAGACTTTCAAAATTCGCTCATTAAAGAAATGTTGACAGTCATCTGAGAAGTTGACCCACTAGTGCTTTGGATAATGGACCCAGAGCCACAGCAGCTTGGTCCTTTCTCCAAAAAATACCCTTAGAGAGGGTAAATAGGAAGGGGGAAGGAGAGAAACCTGTAAATATTCCATGATAGCTTCAGCTACAAAATAGGTTAATTTGGAAAGACATTTAATGACATTTACCAACTCAAACACAAATATAGAAACATTCAAGCACATTTGTAATACTGTAGATTATTTTTAACAGGTTTATGCTGTTACTCAGTACAGATGAATTCCATAAATATTAGTTTGGCTTTCTTGTGAATCATTTTTTTCAATGGCACTATGCAGTGACAAAAAACACTAAACATGATATGCATTGAACAAAAATGACTTTTGTAGCTGAAAGCACAAAAAATCTTAAAGTGATTTAAATAACGTCAACAACAATCAGTTTCAACTTCTTGCATTGTCAGTTGCAAAGTGAGGTAGAATCCAAGAAAAAATTGCCTGGGTTTTGAATTTTAGATGAAAACATATATAGAAATCGCATCATGGTCTCAATATCACTCCCTTTTTCATGCCCTGCAATTACAAAACAGCACACAAAATACACGCTTGGACAAGGTTATTAACATTATAGTGCATTAATATTACCAAGTCACATCTGCGGCCCAGACCTTCTCTGGCAGAAGCCAGAAAGCCTTCAGGGCCAAAATGTTAATGCATCTCGGAGAGTAAATAGTCTGTTGCCTTTTCACTTTGCAGACCTATTCCACCCGAAAATGCTTTACTGTAAATGAACTCTGGAGATGCTCAGATTGCAACTCTGAGCACATTCACCCTCTAAGTGTCTGAGAGTCAGCATTCTTAGGGAGATGGCGGCTGAGACGGAATCACATGAAAATCAAGGAATGAAGAGAGGCCAAAAAAAATGAATAAAATACTTCCCAACACAAAAAATAGCTTACCTTCTCCACTGACACAAATAAAAACTTTTATCTGGGGACCCAAATTATATCGTATTTCAGCAAGTGGCTTGAATAATTTGCATTTCTATATCAGCTTCCATGCAGAATATGCCATAAAGAATTCCACAGGTGCAAAATCAGACAAAAATAAACACTAAAATAATTATTTGAGTGTTTATCAAAAGCTTGGACAAAAGGTTGGGTTTTCATGAAGTCCCTGAAAAGGCGAAGAAGGAGAATCAAAGTAGTTTATAAGAAATTCTGAAGCCCAAGTGGCTGAAAGTACCGTGGTGTGTGAAGATCGATAGGTAACGTTCCAGGGATAGATGTAGATAGTCTTTGCTGTGAACAATATTTGGGGTTAGAATCTCAGTTTTGGATCAAAAAGGACAATGCTCTTGAAATTCCGGTTTACTTTGAGACTGAGGCAAGAGGAGGAATTGAACTGGTCATTTGGGAGCAATATGACTTAGATTCAATCTTTCCAATCCTAAGGTTATGAATATCTCAAAGCTCACCATGTTTACTTAAAAGACAGCATAAAGATGAAAGTTTGGAAGAGTGAAGAACTTTGGAATATTAATACTGGTTTTAAAGACTAAAATAAAACCTGAATGAGATTCTTGTTTACTTCCAGAGGGCCTATAGTACCCGATGCTGAGAGAAAAATCTGTTTGATGGCAAAACCAAATTGGTGCATGATTCTTACTTAGACCATCTGATGAAAAGAAACAACATGAACAGTTGCAAAGAAAAGAAATAAGGCTACCACCGGACTGGTGAGATTCATTGATAAATTTAATTAAACAAATAATTCACTAATAATTTTTCAGAATTAGGGCGAAAATCAACATAATGAAGGAAAGAAAACTTTGAATTGTACTTGCTAAAAATTGTTAGATTGCTGTCATTGTTGTTACATAGAAACATAGAAAATAGGTGCAGGAGGATGCCATTCGGCCCTTCGAGCCAGCACTGCCATTCATTGTGATCATGGCTGATCGTCCCCAATCAATACCCCGTGCCTGCCTTCTCCCCATATCCCTTGATTCCACTAGCCCCTAGAGCTCTATCTAACTCTCTCTTAAATCCATCCAGTGATTTGGCTTCCACTGCCCTCTGTGGCAGAGAATTCCACAAATTCACAACTCTCTGCGTGAAAAGGTTTTTTCTCACCTCAGGTTTAAATGGTGTGCTTCAAGCTGAATTAATTAAAGATGGAAAATGAAGCATTGCTTAATCCCTCATCCTTGAGCAAAGAAAAATGTAACGGGAGACAAAAATAGATCCTGGGAACATGGTTCAGGTCCAGAATATAAACTATTGTAAAAATGAAGAAATAAGGAATTCAAATGGCGGAATTTTGCATAGAACACAAAGTGGTGGAGTGATTCAGCGGGTTAATCCGCATCTCTGGAGGACACGGATAGGCGATGATTGAAGTTGGGTCCCTTCTTCAGACTGATTGTAGACAGGAGGGGGGGGGGGAGAAAGCTAGAAAAAAAGGTGTGGGCGAGACAAACCCTGGCGAGTGATAGGTAGATGAGGGTAGATAGGTGAAGGGGGTTTTAATTGGCAGATGGGTGGACAAAGGACTGGAGATAAAAAGATGTAAAGGAGACAAAAAAAGTGAGAGACAAGGAAAAAAGAGGAGTGAAAGAGGAATGAACTTGCTACAAACGTATCGTTAAAACCAGATATGCACTATATTAATTAATTAAATTACTCTGATGATCCTGGTTTTGGGATAAATACCAGGCAACGCCTCTATACCTATTTTTAAACTGCCATCGGGTCTTTTAGAAACCTGATGGGATCCAGTGAGAGCAGATGGGATGCCTCATCTGAAAGTGTGCCTGAGAATGCAACATTCCCTCAGTACTGCATTCCCGCAGTACTGTCAGTCTAGATTACGTGACAATGCTCCAGTGTGAAGTGCAAGTCCACACCATTTTGATGAAGAGAGTGTTACTATAAAAGAAAAGCTGATGCTAACATAGTATAGCTATTGTAATTTCTCGAGTTGCAACTAGTTACCATCGTGTGCATCTCGCCTTGCGACAATTAATAACAGCTTCGTTTTTAGTTTTAAAGAATTTTAGAGATATAGCATGGAAACAGTTTACAGAGACCAATTAACTTACAAACCCGCATATCTTCCTGATGTGGGAGGGCCCAGAGGCCAAGATAGACTGGCAATTGATTCTTAAAGGGTTGACGGTGGATATGCAATGGAAGGCATTTAAAGACCGCATGGATGAACTACAACAATTGTTCATCCCAGTTTGGCAAAAGAATAAATCAGGGAAGGTAGTGCATCCGTGGCTAACAAGGGAGATTAGGGATAGTATCAAAACAAAAGATGAAGCGTACAAATTAGCAAGAAAAAGCAGCCTACCAGAGGACTGGGAGAAATTCAGAGTCCAGCAGAGGAGGACAAAGGGCTTAATTAGGAAAGGGAAAATAGATTATGAAAGAAAACTGGCAGGGAACATAAAAACTGACTGCAAAAGCTTTTATAGATATGTGAAGAGAAAAAGATTAGTTAAAACAAATGTAGGTCCCTTGCAGTCAGAAACAGGTGAATTGATCATGGGGAACAAGGACATGGCAGACAAACTGAATAACTACTTTGGTTCTGTCTTCACTAAGGAAGACATAAATAATCTGCCGGAAATAGCAGGGGACCGGGGGTCAAATGAGATGGAGGAACTGAGTGAAATCCAGGTTAGTCGGGAAGTGGTGTTAGGTAAATTGAATGGATTAAAGGCCGATAAATCCCCAGGGCCAGATAGGCTGCATCCCAGGAGGTAGCCCCAGAAATAGTGGATGCATTAGTGATAATTTTTCAAAACTCTTTAGATTTTGGAGTAGTTCCTGAGGATTGGAGGGTAGCTAATGTAACCCCACTTTTCAAAAAGGGAGGGAGAGAGAAAACGGGGAATTACAGACCAGTTAGTCTAACATCGGTAGTGGGGAAAATGCTAGAGTCAGTTATTAATAATAATAATAATAATAATAATAATAATAATAATGCATTACATTTATATAGCGCTTTTCTAAACACTCAAAGACGCTTTACAAGGTTTACTAAAACATAAAAGAAAATAAATAGATAAATAAGTAAACGAAGAGAAAAGGAAAAAGAAGGTGAGGTAACGGTCAGTGATTGAAGGCAGTGCTGAACAGGTGAGACTTCAGTGATGTTTTGAATGTGGTGAGTGAGGAGGAGTCTCTGACGGTTTGGGGTAGTGAGTTCCAGAGTGTGGGAGCAGCGATGGAGAAAGCCCTGTCCCCCCAGGATCTGAGTTTGGTCCGGATGGGGGGGGACAGGAGGTTAGCAGCAGCAGAGCGGAGGGTACGGGTTGGAGTGTGTCTGTGGAGGAGGTCAGTCAGGTAGGATGGGGCCAGGTTATGGAGGGCTTTGTAGGTCATGAGGAGGATTTTGTACTGGATTATCTGGGGGATGGGGAGCCAGTGGAGCTTGTAAAGGACGGGGGTGATATGGTCACGGATCGGGGAGTGGGTGAGTAGACGGGCAGCGGAGTTCTGGATGTGTTGGAGTTTGTTGATGATTTTTGAGGGTGAACCATAGAGGAGGCTGTTGCAGTAGTCCAGACGGGAGGTGATGAAGGCGTGGATGAGGGTTTCAGCAGCTGTGGAGGAGAGGGATGGACGGAGACGGGCGATGTTTTTGAGGTGGAAGAAGGCTGTCTTGGTGATGTGTTTGATGTGTTTGTCGAAGGAGAGGGTTTGATCAAGGATGATTCCAAGATTCCGGATGTGAGGGGAGGTGGATACTGGGAAACCATCAATATTGAGGGTGAAGTTGTGGGTGGATTTGGTGAGGGTTTTTGGTCCAATGATGATGATTTCAGATTTGTCGCAGTTGAGTTTGAGAAAATTGAATTGAAGCCAAGATTTTATTTCAGTGATGCAGTTTGTCAGGGTAGAGTGCGTAGTGGTGGAGATTGACTTGGTGGAGATGAGGAGCTGGATATCATCGGCATAGCAGTGGAACTTGAGACCATGACGGCGGATTAATTGACCAAGGGGGAACAGGTACAGGATGAAGAGGAGGGGGCCAAGAACTGAACCTTGGGGGACACCTTGGGGGAGGGGAGCGGTGGGGGATTTGCAGTTATTAATGGAGATGAACTGGTGCCTGTCGGAGAGGTATGATTTGATCCAGGATAGGGCTGTGCCGGTGATGTTAAAGGTGGTTTCAAGTCGGGTAAGGAGGATGGAGTGATTTATGGTGTCAAAGGCGGCGCTGAGGTCGAGTAGGATGAGAATGTTGAGGTTGCCAGCGTCAGAGGAGAGGAGAAGGTCGTTGGTGATTTTGAGGAGTGCAAGATGGGATAGCAGCACATTTGGAAAGTGGTGAAATCATTGGACAAAGTCAGCATGGATTTATGAAAGGTAAATCATGTCTGACGAATCTTATAGAATTTTTCAAGGATGTAACTAGTAGAGTGGATAAGGGAGAACCAGTGGATGTGTTATATCTGGACTTCCAGAAGGCTTTCGACAAGGTCCCACATAAGAGATTAGTATGCAAACTTAAAGCACACGGTATTGTGGGTTCAGTATTGATGTGGATAGAGAACTGGCTGGCAGACAGGAAGCAAAGTGTAGGAATAAACGGGTCCTTTTCAGAATGGCAGGCAGTGACTAGTGGGGTACCGCAAGGCTCAGTTCTGGGACCCCAGCTATTTACAATATATATTAATGATTTGGACGAGGGAATTGAATGCAACATCTCCAAGTTTGCGGATGACACGAAGCTGGGGGGCAGTGTTAGCTGTGAGGAGGATGCTAGGAGGCTGCAACGTGACTTGGATAGGTTAGGTGAGTGGGCAAATACATGGCAGATGCAGTATAATGTGGATAAATGTGAGGTTATCCACTTTGGTGGCAAGAACAGGAAAGCAGACTATTACCTGAATGGTGGCCGATTAGAAGGGGAGATGCAACGAGACCTGGGTGTCGTGGTACACCAGTCATTGAAAGTAAGCACGCAGGTGCAGCAGGCAGTGAAGAAAGCGAATGGTATGTTGGCACTCATACCGAGGGGATTTGAGTACAGGAGCAGGGAGGTTCTGCTGCAGTTGTACAGGGCATTGGTGAGACCACGCCTGGAGTATTGCATACAGTTTTGGTCTCCTAATCTGAGGAAAGACATTCTTGCCATAGAGGGAGTACAGAGAAGGTTCACCAGATTGATTCCTGGGATGGCAGGACTTTCATATGAAGAAAGACTGGATAGACTCGGCTTGTACTCGCTGGAATTTAGAAGATTGAGTGGGGATCTTATAGAAACTTACAAAATTCTTAAGGAATTGGACAGGCTAGATGCAGGAAGATTGTTCCCGATGTTGGGGAAGTCCAGAAGAAGGGGTCACAGTTTAAGGATAAGAGGGAAGTCTTTTAGGACCGAGATGAGAACGTTTTTTTTCACACAGAGAGTGGTGAATCTGTGGAATTCTCTGCCACAGAAGGTAGTTGAGGCCAGTTCATTGGCTATATTTAAGAGGGATTTAGATGTGGCCCTTGTGGCTAAAGGGATCAGGGGGTATGGAGAGAAGGCAGGTACGGGATACTGAGTTGGATGATCAGCCATGATCATATTGAATGGCGGTGCAGGCTCGAAGGGCCGAATGGCCTACTCCTGCACCTATTTTCTATGTTTCTATGTTTCTATGAAACCCACACAGTCATAGGGGAAACGTGTAAACTCCACACAGACAGCATACGAGGTCATGGTTGGACCTGGGTCTTTGGCGCTGTGAGGCAGCAGCTCCACTGTACTGCTCTGAACAGTTAAAGTTGGATTAATAATGGGAAAAAGTGTATTACTGGTATTATATTACACAAAATGAGGTCAAAGTTAGATATAAATGCATTCTGATCAAATTTAACTTTTTAATTATCTTTGCATTCTTTTTTCTGCATGTTTAAAAACACATGCTGTTCCAGCCTCTTGTATTAGAAAGTTCTCAGTTTCTAGTACAAAGTAAAATAGATGAGATTGTTCAGATAAAATAAATTCAATGAATAACATTTCACTAATCAAGGAGAAGGAAACAATTCTTTTTTTTAAAAACTATCGCTACTTGGGTTACAAGAATCAACTGAAACATCATACAGTGTAATCACCAGCACAAAAACTTTTGTTAGACAATTCATTTTTATTGTTCTCAATTGTTGTCAATATTTGTTACTATTTAACGTCACTTCTCCATGACCTACACAGCTAATAAAATGATTCACAACAGTGAAATTTAAAACCAATACAATGTTCCCCAGTACCTTATCCTCAACTGCTGTCTCTAAAATTAGAAGTTATTAACTGCAATACTTCAAATTGTTTCCCTCTGGGGAATGGGTGGAACCAGAAACCAAACAGTGATAAATTGTTTAAATGTCAGCTAATAAATCACACTGCAACCAGTGTGAATAACAATCATCATCTTGGAATCATTAATATTTTCTTGATTTCAAAGCATATCTAGTTTTTTTTAAAGAATTACAAAATCTGTACAATGAAATACAATTATTCACTGATCTTTATCTCCTCGCACTCTGTAAACATATTGTAATATTTAGAATCATTCTCGTGGACTGATTATTACATTAAAAAAATCTGAAAAAAACGTAATTCTGATACCATGTGACAAAATACCATTATTTTTAGATGATAAACATTCATTCCATTGTGGATAATATTCTCCATGATTCTTCTTTGATATTTTAATTATGTACTAAGAATCTGGGACTCAACTGGGAATCAGTGCCTCCAGTAAGGCAGTTAGATCACTGAATTTTGATTAACCATCTATTACTTTTAATGAATTTCAAACCACAAGTGAAACATGAAGGGTTATGTAGCCTTCAAGGGAGTTCAATGTCAAAACTGTAACAAAACGTCCAAACTATTTAAACTTCCTTATTCAGCAACACAGTATTGTGAGAATTCCAAAGTTATAAATATCTTGATCTCTCTCTCATTGATCATTTAAATATTTCAATGCAAGCATTTTTTTATCATAGGCAAATTGGCAAATTAAAGCACACTGGACAACTGCAAATATAATGCAACTATTCAAGAGGGAAACAGAAAGCAGGAAATAATAAACAGCTAGTGTGATACCTGTCATTACAACATACCTGTCATTACAACATACCTTTCATTAGAACCAATCTGCAATCTTTTTCCATTATGAAATCTTTGATTCCACTAAATACTTTAATGGTGCTGTAAATCAGAGCCATCCAACATACAAGACACGAATATATGGTATTATTTACATATTACCCATCAGTTATGTAACTTTAGAATGGGAATCTTTCGACATAGAGGATATCACTTAAAACACAATACATAACTACAACAAATATTTTAATTCTTTCTGCTATATAATCTGACTGAAAAAGTTGAATCTTCCCTAAATGCTAAACACTATAAATAGACTTTCAAAATTTGTTCATTAAAGAAATGTTGACAGTCATCTGAGAACAGTACAGTAGAACAGTACAGTGCAAGAACAGGCCCTTCGGCCTGCAATGTCTGTGCCGAACATGATGCCAAGACCAACTCATATCTGCCTGCACATAATCCATATCCCCCCATTCCCTGCAATATCCGTGTGCCTATCCAAAAGTATCTTGAATGACACTATCGTATTTGCCTCTCCCACCACTCCTAGTAGCCTGTTCCAGGCATTCACCACCCTCTGAGTAAAAATATGCGCCCCACAAATCTCCTTTAAACTTTGCCCTCCTAACCTTAAAGTTATGACCTCTGTCATTTGATTTTTCAATCTTGGGAACAAGGTTCTGATTGTCTATCCTATCTCTATGCCTTACAAAATTTTACATACTTCCATCAGGTCTCTCCACAACCTCTGGCATACGAGACGAAACAATCCAAGTCTCTAACCACACCCTGTAACTAATAGCCCCTAATCCATTACCCATTCTGGTAAACCTCTTCTGTAATGGAGCAAAAAGAATTTCATACAATACTCCAAATGAGGCCTAACCAAACTTCTATAGAGCTGCAGCTTGACTTCCTGAATTTTATACTCAATTGACACAATGTGCTGGAGTAACTCAACAGGTCAGGCAGAATCTCCGGAGAAATGTCCAGATCTATGAAAGCATGCATAGCATATGCCTTCTTTACTACTCTATCTACTTGTGTTGCCATTTTCAGGGAGCTATGGACTTGGACCCCACAATTACTCTGAACATCACTTGGACCGCAAGATCTCTCTGTACATCAAGCACTTTGAATATGCCACAATCCAATGGTGAGAAGCCAATTGCAGGACATTTAAAAAATCATAATATAAGTAATGTGAATATGGTGTTATGAATATGGTGTTTGAAAAACTCACTAGAATCCTTTGAGGATGTAATAAATAGGATGGATGAATGAAAGCAATAATATATTTAGATTTCCAGAGACAGCAACTGCATGGGTTAAAGGTGCACATGATTGGGGATAATGTATTTGCATGAATAGGAAGGTAATAGGAACAGTGAATCAGGATGAATGGGTTATTTCAGAGTGTCATTCGGTGACTTGTGGGGTGCCATAGAATCATTGCCGGGGCCACTATTATTTACAACCTATATTAACCCTGACATTGAGATTTGCTTTTCCTTCCAATGAATTTGGAGTATTTTGTGCAGACAGTGTTGGTAACTGCTCCTAAAACCATTACACCAAAGAATAAAAGCATATTGACTAAGGTATTGATTTAGTCAGAGCCTAGACAATGATTAAGGCTAGTCACAAGGAACTACAGATGCTTAACATTAATGATTAAGGCTGACGTCTTTGCAAACATATTTACTCAGAAGTGCCTAGTGGATGAACCTTGATTTCATCAGAGGTCGGCTTCTAGTCAATTTGATTCATAAGATTTGACAAGTCACTGCAATATTCAAATATGATTGCAATAAAGGAACCTCATTTTGAAAACTGCTAAGCTACGTTCTGTCCAGAAAAGCTAAATAGATTCAGTACACCAGTACCCTGCCTGATGCTGCTCACGGAGCACTGGCTTGTTATAGCCCTGAACATTGACAGATATGTACTCCACGACACTCTGGGTTATGTGCTGCTGTGCTGGGAACCTAGCACAAATCCCTACACTCTGCTGGTGCTCCCACACTTATCATTCTTTACTACCACAGAATCTGGACAAGCACAAACAGCAATTGGGAAAAGACCGGGCCAAATAAGGATTCTAGAAACACTCGGAAGTGACACATTCTGAAGAGGTTCTGCTGTGTTTTGTGACAAGTATTGATTAGTAGGACTAGATGTTACAATCCCTAAGGTTTGCACTACAATTGACTGGTGTTGTTCTTGGGGGTGACCACTAGGTAATGTTGCTACCATTCAGACACATCTTCAGTGGTGTACCTCAACGTCACTGGGTGTTTCGGACTTTTATCACAAGACACCCTCAGTCGAGGCAGGCCCACTGCAGGGTGATCAGACCTGGGTGTGTGTCTTATGGTTAGCCTCATCACGCAATGTCATTCTAATGATGGGGGAGCAGGGGACAGAAAATCAGAAGCATGACATGGTCAAATTTGCAAGAAGGAATAATGAACCCTGGCTGCAGTCACAGTAGATGTTGATATTCAGCAGACGGTTTCTCCCCTGTTGGCTTTTTAACTTAATCTTTTCACATACCTTTAAATATACTTATTGTATAGTTGTGATCTATATATTTAGATAATAACTTTCCATTTACAAAAGGAGCCATAAACCATGTTTATTATGTGAACAAATTCTTTTACTGGCATTTTGAAATTACACTGCACCTTTATATATATATATACACTTATAAATTAGGCCTATAGGTTTCTACAAAAATTGAATATAATTTTTTTTTCTACTTAAGAACATGAGTGAAAGGTGTAGGTGTAGTCATTGGGAACTACATGCTGCTCTGCCATTTAACAAAATTATGGCTAATCCTTTACCCAAGTGCAACTTGCTTGCACTAACCACTTATCATTTGATTTCCTCAGGATCCAAAAATCTAATGATCTCTGGATTGTACAGAATTATAGGATTTTAATTGTTTGTATATATAGCATTTACAGATTATCTAGTTTTCTTTGAAAATTACAACTCAATGGGTTTTGAGAGCCACTTTACGTTTTGAAGTGTTAACCTTCCTGCAGCTATGAATTGCCAAGGTCTAAATTGTATCACAAATGTTCATGTCAACATGAAGCTCATTGAATGCAGGGGTCTTCTCCAGGATCTTCATAGATCAAAGATCAGGATTAATTTTTCTCTGTTTTTTAGTTACATAATCAGAATCTTCATCCAGCATCAAGGTTGGAATTGGGGGAAGAGCAGCTGGACCCAAGGTTGTCAGTATTGAGGTTCCCTGTTGGAAGGGGGAACAGTAAGACCCTCTAGAGTCAAGTTGGAGCCAGCAACGTGGAAGGCCCTGGCCTGGAACTGAGCCCGGACCCCAGTTGAGTCAAAGGCCCGGCCTGCTGGTAGCCAGGCGAGAGGTTCAGTTCAGCAGACTCAGTAGCCATGGCCCAAGGTCAGTCGGAGTGCAGGTAAGATGGCGTTGGTGGGCCTGGCCAAGGAGCAGCCAGGGTGGCAGTCAATTTCAGAGTAGCGCCCGCAGAGCTAGTGAGCAATGGTGCTGTGCCTTCCGATTGCGATGGCACTGCTGGTCCCGGCCACGTGGTGATTGGGCACATGGCGGCGAAGCCTCAAGCCTGCGAGCGGTCGGGAGCATGGCTGAGTTGGGGAAGTGGCTGGTCTGGAGGTAGGTAAGCTTGTAATCCTTGGTGGAAGTCAGGTAAGACATGGATCCGGCGGAGGATGAAGTAAACTTGAGGTCCATTGCAGGTCTGGGTGAGTGAGGCCAGGAGCTGCGTGCGAGGGCCTGCTGGTGACGGTGTCTGGCGGAGAGTATAGATTGCAGGGTGCAGAAGGAGAATTGTTCTGAGAAGCTGTAGATGGAGTGTAGGTATCTGAAACCCTGGTTGGGCCCGAACCGGGAGGCCTGGAACTGGAATTGGAAGCCATGTGGCAAAAGATGGTAGAGCACGCAAGTGTTGTGGAAACACACGTGGCTGTGGTAGCGAGTCCAGGTCAGAACATGGTTGAAGAGCAGGGGAGCAGTAGAAAACACAGTCGGGTATCAGTGTGAGAGTCTCATAGAAATCTCTTTACAGAGAGAAGAACTTCTTCAAAGTAGGCATAGCTTGAACAGATTTCGCAGTGGAGCAGTGAAATGCAGAAACAAGGAACTGCAGATACTTCTTTACAAAAGAAGAGACAAAGTCCTGGTGTAACTCAGCGGTTCAGGCAGTATCTCTGGAGAACATGGATAGAACATAGACGTTTTGGGTTGGGACCCTTCTTCAGAATGACCAGATAATCTGTTTGAGTTCACTGTTGACCTAAACAATAGAAAGAGCATTTACTGCTACGAGTCACGATCTTTTATTTCAATTGGCTTAATGATTCGGCCAAAAGTTATAATATATGATTGGTATTGCACTTCCTCAATATTGCATCATAGTTCAGGTTATATGCCATAATCAATCTTCTGGCTCAAAGGTGAGAATGTTTCACACAAAGGACAACATATAATTCACTTCATAGAATTAGTCAACTAAAGAACATTGAATGGAGAAGTAATTTGAAACTGTATAAATCGACATTATGAAACGCAGTAATGATTAGAAGATATGTGAATAACAAATTTGGCAAAGGCAATGAAATGTATTTGTTTAGCAAATCGTCACCATACGAGGAAGAATTGTTTCAAAGACATTAATACAGTTACATTGAGAGAATTACCAAAATTTAATGTATATGCAGGCTTCGTATGCCTATTAATTTAGTTTTTAAAAAGTCCGCCTGATCCAGCTATTTGCATGCAGCTATATTGATGGTTACCAGGTGTTCACCAACAGAAAAGGAAGCTATTTAACTCCTATATAAAAGTCCGCTGTTTCTCTTCTGCACACAGAATATTGTTCTTAAATCTTCATTTGGTAAAGTTGTCCAGTTTTTGCCACTGACATGCCTGCAATGCTCATACTGTGTCTTTATTTCCTTGATAGGTTTCCTCTGTGAATTAAAAGGTGAAAACGTTTCTGTGTCAGATAAAAAAATCAAAGATGTTAAAAGATCAAAAGTTAAAGAGTTAGCAAAATTGAGTTGTGGAACCAGACATGAACTGAGTGAACAAATATACAAAGTCAATACCCACGACAGTTGAACTCAATAGTTGCACTCAGATTTCAAAACAAAACAAGATCGGAGGTGGATATGAATACACCATGAACATCTCATTGTTTGTAACGAAATCCTTGAAATTAATATACCCAACATACACATGTCTACATTGCATACAGTGGATGTAATGAGATATTCAGCATTATGTATGCTATAAAGATTTTGCACAGATCAGAGTGTGCATTATGAATCATCCAGATCAATTTTCTGCAAGGCTGCATCTCTATTCTTTAATTCAGAGGATGCAAGAATTTCTGGCAAGGCCGATGTCCATTGCATTTTTACAATCTGTCCGAGAAGGCAGCTGTGTGCCACCCACATTTGTAAAAGCTGCACAAGGTGAAGGTACTCCTTCTGTGTTTTTAGGTAGAGAGATCCAAGATTTTCATTAACTGATAACAAAAGAACAGTGGTTTAATTCCGACTGGATATTTGTGACTAGGAAGGGAACTTGAAAGTGTTGGTGCTCTCATTCACCTGCAGCCTTCCAAGTGATAGACAATAGACAATAGGTGCAGGAGTAGGCCATTCAGCCCTTCGAGCCAGCACCGCCATTCAATGCGATCATGGCTGATCACTCTCAATCAGTACCCCGTTCCTGCCTTCTCCCCATACCCCCTCACTCCGCTATCCTTAAGAGCTCTATCCAGCTCTCTCTTGAAAGCATCCAACGAACTGGCCTCCACTGCCTTCTGAGGCAGAGAATTCTACACCTTCACCACTCTCTGACTGAAAAAGTTCTTCCTCATCTCCGTTCTAAATGGATAGAAGCTGCAGATGTTACAGACGCGGAAGTACATCTTTGATAGGACAATTTGCAGCCACTTTGTGCTAGTTGAAAGTGGGTTACCGGTCAACTGAACTGAAATGTCTGAAAGCAGAATTATCTGCGTACTGGAGTTGCCCTCAATCATGCAACTGGGGAGTATTTCCAAAACTGTGTTGACAATGTCACCGTCGACAAACGCATCCGGTTGTATCCCAATCAAAAACCCTGGATGACAAAGGATGTCAGGTCTCTCCTCAAGGACCGTAACACCGCCTTCAGGTCTAGTGATAGAGCTCTATACAGTGCTGCTAGAACCAACCTGAAGAGAGGCATCAAGGATGCCAAAGCGTCCTACAAGAGGAAGATTGAGGACCACTTTTCCAACAATGACCCACGGCGGGTATGGCAAGGCATCCAGCACATCACCAACTACAAGACCAGCAACCGCACGACTGCCGACGCCTCGCTGGCAGAGGAACTTAACTGTTTCTTTGCTCGTTTCGAGGTGAAAGCTACAGTGGCAGACATAACACCCTCTCCAGCACCTGACAGCAACACCTTCACTGTGCAGGAGTATGATGTTAAGCGCGTGCTCAGAGCAGTGAATCCCAGGAAAGCTGCAGGCCCCGATGGTGTGACGGGCAGAGTGCTGAGGGAATGTGCAGACCAATTATCTGAGGTCTTCACAAAAATCTTCAACCTGTCCCTTTTAAAATCCACCATCCCTCCCTGCCTGAAGTCCGCCATAATCATCCCACTGCCGAAAAAGTCTGTCATCAGCGGTCTTAACGACTACCGTCCGGTAGCACTCACACCGGTCATCACAAAGTGCTTCGAGAGACTGGTCCTGCAGCACATCAAAGCCAGCCTCCCACCCACCTTCGACCCACACCAGTTTGCCTACAGAGCAAATAGGTCTACAGGGGATGCCATCGACACTGCTCTTCACACTGCACTGACCCACCTTGAACACCAGGGGAGCTATGTGAGGATGCTCTTCCTCGACTTCAGCTCTGCCTTTAACACGGTCATCCCGAGCAGACTGGTCACCAAACTTTCCGACCTTGGATTTTCCCAAACCATC
Organism: Rhinoraja longicauda; assembly: GCF_053455715.1. NCBI lineage: Eukaryota > Metazoa > Chordata > Chondrichthyes > Rajiformes > Arhynchobatidae > Rhinoraja > Rhinoraja longicauda. Next base: position 29,778,001 of record NC_135963.1, on the reverse strand, counting down.
TGCCAATGGATCAAGGACTTCCTGACCAACCGCCCCCAGACCGTCAAAATAGGCCCTCACCTCTCCTCCACCATTACACTGAGCACCGGCTCACCACAGGGCTGTGTGTTGAGCCCCATCCTTTACTCCCTCTACACTCACGACTGCGCCCCCACCCATCCCACCAACACCATCATCAAGTTCGCGGATGACACGACTGTGGTTGGACTCATCTCAGAAGGAGATGAGACAGCCTATAGGGATGAAATCCAAAGGCTGGCAGCATGGTGTTCAGTGAACAATCTGGTCCTGAACTCCTCCAAAACAAAGGAACTTATAATTGACTTTAGAAAAACCAGTGGAGATTACGACCCACTCTACATCAATGGGGTCTGTGTGGAAAGGGTACCAGCTTTCAGGTTCCTGGGTACGCACATCGCAGAGGATCTTACCTGGTCTACCAACACCATCACCACAGTAAAGAAGGCACAGCAGAGACTCCACTTCCTGAGGATCCTCAGGAAAACCAACCTGCAGGAGAAGCTCATGTTGTCCTTCTATCGCTGCTCCATCGAGAGTGTGCTGGCATACTGTATAACCACATGGTATGCCAGCTGCTCAGAAAAGGACAGGAAGGCCCTTCAGAGGGTCATCACGACGGCCCAGAAGATCATCGGCTGCTCACTGCCCTCCCTGGAGCACCTGTTCAGCCTACGCTGCCTCAGTAGAGCAGGCAAAATAATAAAAGATCCATCCCACCCCGGCCACCGTCTGTTTGTTCATCTGCCCTCTGGTCGACGTTTCAGGTCGATCAAATCCCGAACAAACAGACTTAAGAACAGTTTTTACCCCAGGGCCATACAAGAACTGAACACTACCTTTGCACTAGGCAACACCGTTAAAAAATCTTGTACTTAATATAATTGTATTTAATTGTATTTATGTATTTATTTGTTTTTGCATTTATTGCATATATGTTTGTACGCACCGTCAGGATTGGCTATTTTTTAATTTCGTTGTACTCGTTGCTATGACAATAAATATTATTATTATTATTATTATTATTTAATCTGACTCCTGACTTATGGAAAAGTTTATGAAATGAAAAGGCGAGTCAGAGTCGCCTTCTGGCCGCAAAGGAATATGTAGGTGGTCAATCTTCTGGCTTCTGGGTAACAGTGAACTCTCACCTACAAATCTGTCTTGCTCATCCAACATTTTTCAATCTGTCCACCCTTCTTTCAGTTCCGACTGCATCCTGAATGTTGACAGAATTGCAAATAAGCTTATGTTGTTATTTATACGATGCAGACCAAAACTGATAATGTTGTTGTAGGCTGATTGAATGATAAAGCCCCTTCTCCCCAATTAACAGACTGGCCTGTATCAACATCCCAGAAAATATGTTACTGATTCTCAATAGTCAAGCAACATTAACATCTTGCCCTCATTATCTGAGTGTCAATTTGTAAACTACATTCTTATTGACTGAGCATCAATAACATTGCATCCATCAGCCAAAACATTATGACCACTGACAGGTGAAATGAATAACATTGGTTATCTTGTTACAATGGCACCTGTCAAGGGGTGGGATATATTAGGCAGCAAGTGAACAGTCAGTTCTTGAACTTGATGTGTTAGATGCAGGAGAAATGGGCAGGAGTAAAGACCTGAGCAACTTTGACACGGGCCAAATTGTTATGGCCAAACAACTGGGTCAGAGCATCTCTGAAATGGCAAGGCTTGCGCTCCCGATCAGCATTGGTGAGTACCTACCGACTGTGGTCTGAGGAGGGACAAACCACAAACCGGGTGTTGGGTGCCCAAGGCTCATTGATGCGCGAGGGCAACGAAGATTATCCCGTCTGGTCCGAACCGACTGTGGGAAGACGACAAATCGGTGGAGGGAGGGTGATGCTCTGGGCAATGTCCTGCTGGGAAACCCTGCAGGATAATGCGCCCTGCCACGCTGCACACATTTTTCGGGAATGATTTGAGGAACATGATGAAGTGTTCACGGTGTTTCTCTCGCCTCCAAATTCTCCAGATCTCAATCCGATTGAGCAGCTGAGGGATGTGCTGGATCGACAAGTCCGATCCACGGCGGCTCCACCTCGCAACTTGCAGGACTTGAAGGATCTGCTGCTAATGTTTTGGTGCCAGATACCACAGGACACCTTCGGGGGTCTTGTAGAGTCCATGCCTCGGCGGGTCGGCGCTGTTTTGGCGGCACTCGGAGGACCAACAGCATATTAGGCATGTGGTCATAATGTTTTGGCTGATCGGTGTATTGAACAAATGTGAACAAAATGGCTGTGATTGGCAAGCAAGCTGGACAAATTCAGCAGCTGATCAAATGTTAAGTTTCTAAGCTTATGACCATTTTTTGAGGTTTTGTAATGTGTTTTTTTTTGTTGCAAACCATAGCCAAGAATCCTATATTGATACAATGCTTTGCAAGACAATGCCAAGCGGTGTACCAGTTCAATTAACCAAATTATATTTTACTTTGCTTTTCTTGGAAGGGACATATCTGGGTAATTTTCCATGTAGCTGTAACTGCATAGCTAGAGGCACACCTAATTTAGTACAGGTCTTTAGTATTACGCTTGGCAGGTGATCAAATCCTTAGCTCATTTGCAATTCAATTTTTTATTTGTACCATATAGAATTAATTGAATTTGCTATAGATTGGCTTGAGTCTTTCTTACACATAGGCACAGAGCAGAATGAAGAAGATACCAAGCCTTGGGTGATAGGAAGAGAAATAACACAATTCTGCTGCTCGTGCCCCACATTTCAGTGGTTAGACCAGTTCTGAATCTCCCATTTGCACAATGCTAGTCTACTCAAAACACTAAGAGTGTTTTCAAAGTGAAGATGTTGGGAGAAAACTCATCAGAAAATAATTACAACCATGCATTAGTTAGCAATGCCCATTGTCAATTTGTAAAAATATGAATTTGGAAGTAAAGGAGATAAACCATGTATTTGACTTTACATCAAATTATTGAAAAATATGCACTAGTCTACTGTTATGATTACCAAAGCCAATAATTACCTTCTCACCATTTTGACTTAATTGTAATAATGGAATTGCTAGAGTAGAAAAAATATTAGTAATTACTGCTAATAGAAAAATGTAGTGCAGGAACAGGCCCTTTGGCCCATGATGCCGTGAGTTGAACATGGTTCTAAATTGAACTAAATCCTTTCCATCTGCATGTGATTGATTTCCCTCCATTCTGCTGCATGTTCATGTGCCTATCCCAAAGTCCCCGAACACCATTATCATATCTGATTCTATCACCACTCGGGGAGCGCAAGCCAGGCACGTATCACTCTCTGAGTAAAACAATTGCCCAGTACATTGTTTTTCCATAATCTGTCGCCATATTCTCTATTTCCCGCCAGCCACTGGAAAGCCTGTAGTATAATCACATCAGACGGAGTGTACTTTTATTTCTGAGCTCTACCCATATTGCCTCAGCGGATGAACCTTCCAATATGTTCTCTCCAAGTGTAGCTCTGAAATTCTCTCAGATTCGTAATGCAATTGTTCCACCGCTTTCACCTCCCTGTCCGCAAACATCTTAAACATCAACACTCAAGAATACTCTTGCGCTGCCAGTCATGTCCCTCGCAACCACGTCTCTGTAATGGCCACACGTCATTGTTCCATGCACTAATCCAGGCTCCAAGTTCATCTCCCTAACCCATATTACTTATTGCATTGAAATAAACACACTTCAGCTCATCAGTTTCACCATGTTCATTAAACTGTCCCTGCTTGTCCTTCCTTTGAGACTTACTTGCCATAGCCTATTTTCCTATCAGTCCTTCCACCTGCTAACCTGCTGCTCTTGTTGCCACCCTCGTGCCAAGTTAGTTTAAATCCTCAAGAAGATAATGTTGAGAGGACTCTAATTGTTGCTATGTAAATTCCAGCTCTGACAAGGCATTCAATCAAGAAACCAATGAAGCTATGTAGTCCCGTTCAAATATGTTGGGAATCATTACGAGAGTATTTCTATACTAACTATTTTCAGTAGTTTTCATTAGTTTTGCAATTTATACAACTGTAAATGTTGGAAAGCAATTATTGCAGGATGCAAAGCTGTTTCAATGATAAGTAGAGATCCATTCAAATACAAGTTAGATAAATTTGTTGCCAAAATTAACATTTGGAACATGACATGAGGTTAAGTGCTACATGCTTGAGAGAGAAAAAGGGATTCCAGATCAATAGTTCCCAATGGTCCACAATTGAGTCATTTCTTTTTTCCGAGTCTGTCCCAGGCAACCCAATGGAGATTAATTGCTACGGTTCGTCATCAGTCCCATTATCATTACAAAATGCAGCCACTCTGAATGGTAAACGGCAAAGCAAATAGACCTTAGAAGTAACAATTCCAAAGGTCATATGAAAACAATGCAATGATTTAACCACTGTTTCTAATCATTATGGATAGTTCTTTACTCCACAGTTCAAGAACATTAGGATGCCATGGCATTCACTCATTAATTTCCAAGGATCAGTACAGCCATTTCCAAACACAACTGAGTTACAATATCTGAGTTACAAAGTCTGAAGAAGAGTCCTGGTCCAAAATGTCACCTATCAAAGAGTCTGAAGAAGGGTCCCGACCCGATACGCCACCTATCCATTTTCTCCAGAGATGCTGGCTGACCCGCTGAGATACTCCAGCATTTTGTGTCTATGTTTGAGTTACAATATCATTGTCCTCCTTTTCACCACTTCATTTTTTTCTGGATTGTCTTTGACTTATTTTCCTTTCTTTGGGTACTATTTTCCTCTTTGTCTCAAATTTACCATCTTCCTTTTTTCAGATCAATGTTTGAGAAATTCAAAGCAAATACAATGTAATTTCAATGGTCAACAAATGTTCTTCACAGCCTGCAATTGCACTATTTTCTGGACATGTATTCTGCTGCCTGAGAGCATCATTTTGAAACTTTCATTATGCTATCTTGTTTACCACAAGACTTGGATAAATTGTCCATCTTATGGATAGTTCTCCTTTCCCTCTTGTCCCTAATCATAGTCATCTATACAGATGACCGTTTGAGGATTGCTTATGGAATAGTGATATACTGTGGATTAAAAAAACAGTAATTTGTACTGCTAAATATGTAGAATATGCTGACAAGGACTCAGATACAAGAAATGTTACTGACAATTTTTTTATTATTAAATATATGATATCCAAATACAAATTAAAATCCATTGTGCCCTTGCATAAAACATTTTCAAAAAGTTTGTCTAAGAGTTTTCCTTCGCTGAAAGTAAACGTTCTTCAATGATTAGGAGAAGGTGAAGTCTATAAACTTTTATTTGTTGAAAAGATCTTTTCCTAATGTTCTCATTTTTGAAATCAGATTTCAAACAGCTTGATGTAAGATCCCAAGTAAATTTAGTTCTATTTAAAATGATCAGGTAAACAGAGGCTGATAAATGGTACAGCCATTATTTCTGTCAGGGTGGTCAAAGTCAGCCAAGTAACCCCAAAACAGCACCAATTTAGCCAAATTGGTTCTACCCAGCTTTTTGTAGCCAACATGTTTTCTGGAGAAATGTTGGGTATAAGAGAACCCTCCTGGTTGCAGATTGTACAGATCCAAGAACAATGACAAGCCTCAGACACAGATTCAACCTCGTCTCTTATACTGGAGATTGGATTTTTTATTAACATAACTGGAATGGAGAAAGCCAGGACACTGAAAAAAATGTTTCTTTAATCAGAATCTTATCAATCATTTAGCCATCTCTGCAAAAGAGCTTTCTAATTAAGCCCCAAACACAACTTCTTCCCTCCGTAACCCTGGAGGGTTTGCTTCCCTCCTAACTCCATCAACGAGACATCACTGCACCAACTTCTAAAGATGCCACATAGTAAGCATGCTGTTGGGCTGCATCGCTGCTTGTTTTGGGAATAGTCCGGCCCCAGACTGCGAGAAATTGTAGAGTTGTGATATAGCTCAGTCCATCACAGATCAGACTCCTCACCATTGAGTACATCTACACCTGACGCTGCCTTGAGAAAGCAGCCAACCTAATCAAAAATCTTTCCCTGCTCCCTTTGGGCAGAAGATACTAAGGCCTGACAGCACATATCACCAGGCTCGGAAACAGCTGCTTCACCTCTGTTATCAAATTTCCATCAGCTAGGGCACATTCCTGATTTCCAACCTACCTCAATTGACTTTTACTCTGGAACTGTTATGCTACAATGCTGATGAACTATATTCTGCACTCTGGTAATTTTCTCTTTGCTCTACCTGTTGAACTTATTTTTGACTTGATTGCATTCATGTATAATATTAGCTGATTTGATTGAATAGCACGCCAACAAACGCTTTTTACTGTTTTTCGGTACACGTGATAATAATAAACCTAAATATGAAGGTAGACACAAAATGCTGGAGTAACTCAGCAGGTCAGGCAGCATCTCGGGAGAGAAGGAATGGGTAACGTTTCGGGTCTTCAAAGGGACTCGACCCGAAACGTCATCCATTCCTTCTCTCCCGAGATGCTGCCTGACCCGCTGAGTTACTCCAGCATTTTGTGTCTACCTTGGATTTATACCAGCATCTGCAGACCTAAATATCAAGTCCAATTTCATTTCATAAGTTGCTTTGAAATCTCTTATCTTCACATTTTCAGGTTCTCAAAAACTAATTCGGAAGTTCAAAAATGTTTTGCCTGTGAACATTTCTTTTTTCTCTCCAGCTCTTTTGCTAATTTTTGCAAGGCAACATTTTACTCTCATCTTATTCTCTCCCCTACGCCCAATGAGAGTGAAAAATGAAGCTAAATTCCAAACCAATTAAATGTGGACTTGAAGCGTTCAAGGATAGACATCTTAAAAGTACAGTTAAGTAAAACTAAAATAAAAAAAATAAAACATGTTCTCACCAGTTACTGGTTCAGCCCTTTTATTATTTACTACAAATCATCTGTAATGAAAGAGCACTTTCAAGGAAAAATGTACACATTTAATTCCCAAGGGTGGAATGGGTCTGCCTCAACTGCAATTAGTCCTAGACACCAAGATGAGCACTTTGACCAGTCCCAGCATCAGCACTTAGCCTCACGGTTATATATTTGTTCTGGGATTAATGCCAAATTGTGCTCATTTTAGTGGCATCTATTCTGGAAACAGACCAGTTTGATTTTTGTTGGTTTGAATATTTGTGGATGGTTTTCCTCAGTGGGATCTATTTTAAATGAAAGAAAGAATCTGAAGTGGTTTGTGGAGGAGGGCATATGGTTTGGGGAATACAAGACATCTATTCTATATACTAAAACTCTCATTTGTTTGTTTGTTTGTTCCTGAACTACAGCCAAAACAGTACATAATAGCACAACAATTTTAGGCCCACCTTACTCATCGTCCTCCCTTTGGTGCTAATGGAAGAAGTTTCATTGAAATCGGTGTTATATTTTAAAGGTTATTCACATTTTAAAGTTTAAATCTATCTCAGGGGGGGAGGGAGGAGGATAAGGGGGGTTGAGGGGGATGGAGTGGGGGGGAGGGGAAGGGAGGATAAGGGGGGTAGGGGGAGGGGAGGGAGGATAAGGGGGGTTGAGGGGGATGGAGTGGGGGGGGGGAGAGGGAGGATAAGGGGGTAGGGAAGGGAGGATAAGGGGACTTGAGGGGGATGGAGAGGGGAAGGGGGGTTGAGGGGGTGGAGTGGGTGGGAGAGGAAGGGAGGGGGTGGGGGAGGGAGGGAGGGGGAGGAGGGGAGAGGGAGGGGGGAGGGGAAGCGTGGGGGGGAGGGTGGGGAGATGGGAGTGGGGGAAGAGAGGGTGCTGCACCAATGCAGGGGAGAGGTTTGGGCCCAACGGGTCCACTTGGTCCAGTCTATATACTAAAACTCTCGTTTGTTTGTTTCTGAACTACAGCCAAAACAGTACAAGATAGCACAGCAATTTTATGCCCACCTTACTCACCGTCATCCCTTTGGTGCTAATGGAAGAAGTTTCATTGAAATTGGTGTTATATTTTTTAAGTTATTCACATTTTAAAGTTTAAATGTATCTCCTAGGGAGTGAGGGGGTGGAGGGGGAGGAGGGGGGATAAGGTGGGTTGAGGGGGATGGAGTGGGGGGAGGGGGAAGGGAGGAGGGGGATGGTAGGAGGGAGGCAGGGGAGGAGGGGAGATGGAGGGACGGTGCTGCACCAATGTAGGAGAGGTTTGGGTCCAACGGGTCCACTTGGTCTAGTATTACATAAATTGCTTCCTTTCACTAAAATATGTTTGTCTTAAATTCTAGTCACATTTAAAATTAGACAATAGACAATAGACAATAGGTGCAGGAGTAGGCCATTCAGCCCTTCGAGCCAGCACCGCCATTCAATGCGATCATGGCTGATCACTCTCAATCAGTACCCCGTTCCTGCCTTCTCCCCATACCCCCTCACTCCGCTATCCTTAAGAGCTCTATCCAGCTCTCTCTTGAAAGCATCCAGCGAACTGGCCTCCACTGCCTTCTGAGGCAGAGAATTCCACACCTTCACCACTCTCTGACTGAAAAAGTTCTTCCTCATCTCCGTTCTAAATGGCCTACCCCTTATTCTTAAACTGTGGCCCCTTGTTCTGGACTCCCCCAACATTGGGAACATGTTTCCTGCCTCTAATGTGTCCAATCCCCTAATTATCTTATATGTTTCAATAAGATCCCCCCTCATCCTTCTAAATTCCAGTGTATACAAGCCCAATCGCTCCAGCCTTTCAACATATGACAGTCCCGCCATTCCGGGAATTAACCCAGAAATTAGAAATCTATTTACTGAAATAAGCATATATCATGCATGCTGCAAAGTTTAAAAAAAGAAAAATGTGGCAGTCAGATTTTTACAATAAACAATGTTAGATTAGGGATATCGTTGGAATACTTCAAAATTCTCAACATTGATTAAAAAATTAAAGTTTCAAGTCCCACGATACAGCGTCATTGAGAAATTGCAGCACAGCGGAAGGTACCACTTTTCGGAAGATATATAAAAACAAAGCCCCATTTGCACTTCCAGGGGCTAAAGATCCAACTGCACTATTCAACCAAAACAGATAATGTTGTAATTTATTTCCTAGCCATTCATAGCAACTCACATTGCTCAAACTCGGTGACATGTTCCCTATATTGCAGCAACAATATTTCAATATGCAGCAATATGCAACAACAATTTCCTTTGCTGTAAAGCAGTTCAGATGCCCTAAGGTTATGAAGGTGACTTTATAAACAGAATTCTTACTTTTTTCAATTCATATTTAATGGGCTACTTAGAATTGCCTATTCGCAAATGAATGCATAGTCGGTTTTGGATGAACTTTAGAATTAGTAATTAGAACCAGAGAAGGTGTGGAATAGCTGCATCAAATTATTATAATTAATTTCTCTCAGGGGCATAAGTCCTTTTCTATGCCCCTCAGAAATACTGCATGTGCGGCCAATCCAAACAATTCCTTATTCCTTTTTTATTCAATTTTCAGAATTCGGGGAATTGCAGGCAAAGGCACCTTTTATTGCCCAGCCCTCAATGCCTCTTGAGAAGGTGGTGACAAATGAGAGACTTGAGAGCCTTTTTAAGAGTCATTGAGGAGGGCCTGAGTCACAAAGGTCAGACCTGACAGATTTACTCCCTTAAAGGACATTAGTGAACCACTTGGATTTTATAACAATCCAGTAGTTCTGTGGTCATCATTACCAAGACTGGTTATTGTTGCAAAGTTCAGCTTATTGACTGAATTTAAATTCACAGCTGTTGTGGTGAGATTTGAAGTTGGCTCTCTGTGCTGTTAGTCTAGGCCTCAGGATTGCAACATGGGTAACTTAACCAAAGCATCATTTTGATACTTTCTGATCATTGCATCGACTACTACGTTCTGTCCAGCCAGCACTGCTGTGCTCAGTGCTGGAAAGCTGTCTCAAGATGCCCATTTGGCATCTGCAGCTTATCAAACGGATTCAAATAAGGCCCAGGCCTCAGCACAGCCATAACCTCTCTCCCTGGCAGTAGTTTTCAGTTTTAATAAAGGTTTAATTCAAAAAAGAAGGTTTTTTTTTGGAAAATTAGAATAACAGAATTAAAATTAAAACATTGGCAAAAAACTGAAGACTGAATTTGTGGGAGAATTCTTCATCCTTACAATAAGTCCAGTGAACAGTTTGTGAGTGCTCTCTGCTGATTCATCTAAGACTGATGGAACTGTGAAACCTGAAGAGAAAGTTTCTGTGCATTAGCATGTGATACTTTCATTTCCTGCCATTTACTACCCTGTATCATCAAAATATCTTTTGTACATAACAAAAACTATCAACTGAACTAAATAAAGCCAGTTTTGTGATAATTTATAATTCCTATCTTAAAAAAAAAACTGATGATGGAATGAGTTGCCAGAGGAAGTGGTTCAGGCAGGTGCAATAACAATAATTAAAAAAACATTTGGTGAGGTACATGTATAGGAAATGTTTATTGGTATAGAAAGTGCCATTGGTGGGTAATGGTATATTTTTATCATGCGTACAGTGAAAAACGTTGTTTCACAGTTAATGTGATTCATTTTAGTATGACTTTAGTGCCAACAATGAAATAGACAGTACGCACCCCTTACAACTATCAATATGCTTGCCATAATAAAATGGGAAAAAACAGCCCTGACAATAATTTGCTTCCTGCCGTAATATTGAGCAAGCATATAGCAGGTCAGTCCTGGTCTATTTATATTGGGAGACGAGACACATGGGAACTTCACCTCCTTATTCTCACCATTACATCATTTAACCTAACATAAATATTTATTAGTGCTGCAGCAGAAATAACGGGATGCAGAAATCTAGTTATAAACTAGATTTCATATAGATGCAAAAATCTAGTTATAAACTAGATTCTCATATATAAATACAATAAGAAGATTAACAATCCATTAACAATCCATTTTATCGGCCAAATAAAGTGAAAAGGATATATTGGTTGAACACAAGTGACTCAAATTTTAACATCTATGAGTGGTGCTCAAAGTGGGAGGAGGAAACAGATTAGTTTTAAAGTGCTTTGAATTCTTACTTTCATGCTTAAACACATTCATTTTATATCAAGGTAAAAAAATAATTGACGAGTTGCTCAGAGCATAAAAAATTAAGAATATAATCCTTGGCACCAGAGCTAAACCCACAGCAATTATTCAGAAAAATATGAAAACGAAATGATTTGTAAAAGTCTTCATATGATTTCACTTTCCAGACATTATTTATTGCTTGAACTGGGAGTTTATAATTTTTGGCGTACATAATGAAGAGGAGCAATTGGATAGCACTAAGTTAGAACATAAATAAAAACATAAAATATCGGAAATCTTGTAAGGTCAGGCAGCACCTGTGGAGATAGAAAGAGGGTTAAAGTTTTAGGTTCATTTCTAATTAAAAATCATCAAACTGAAATGGTAAAAATAGAAACAAAATGGTTTACAAAAAAGACACAAAGTGTTGGAGTAACTCAGCGGGTCACGCAGCACCTCTGGAGATCATGGCTAAGTAACGTTTCAGGTTGGGACCCTTCCCCAGATAGAACTGAAATATTAGTCTTGTTTCACTCCCCACAGATGCGGCCTGATCTACTGGTTACTGCTTTTATTTCAGATTTTCAACATCTACAGTCCTTTTACTTTTTAAATTAGGACTTTTTTTTTGCCATTGGTTCAAGTGCTGCCCATATGGTTTACATCAAAATCTTTGCTAATTGTAAGGAACAATCCAACAGGAGTTTGAACAGTTTGCAGTTATTTGTCTGCGGCATTGGACCAGTGCTCTTTATTCAAATACTGTAGAAGTCTGTCTCACAGAGATCACACAGGTATATCTGGTCTCTTCCTCAAGGGTAGGGTTAACATATGTCAGGAGCAAGTAGAAATTTGTCTTTTGCCTTTGTTTTGTGTTGATACTGAATTCCAGAATGGATGAAATAAAATGTCTTCCTGCAAATATGTTGTACTTTACTTTTAGAAAATACTAGACCAAGTGGACCCGTTTGGCCCAAACCACTCCTGCATTGGTGCAGTACCCTCTCCCCGCACTCCCCTCCCTCCCCCCCCACCCCCTCTCTCCGCTCTCCTCCCCCTCCCCTCTCCTCCCCCCTTCCCCCCTCCCTTCCCCCCTCCCTCCCCCCCTCCCTCCCCCCTCCAGCCCTCCCTCCCTTCCCCCCTCTCAGGAGCAACCCGCAGTTCCCGGGCAACTGCCATTGGTGGAGTGGGGGGGGGGGGGGGGGAGGGAGAGTCCTGTCCCGTCCTGGTGCGAGGATGTTCAGTGGTAGAGAGCGGCGGCTCTCCCACAGTTGCTGAGCCGCTGGACTCTGGGCAGCGTGGGGAAGGCGCTGAGCCAGCCGGGGCGAGGAGGGGGGACGGGGGAGCCGAGGGCAGACCCAGCGCCAAGCTCAGGCCTCGGCCTCCATCAACGCTCGGCCTCACCGCCATTGCTGTGCTGCCGCCTTTCCCCTTGGCTCACCTCAGGCTCGCGGTTACCCGGTCACGTCCAGGCCCAGGCTGCTTCCCCCGACATCAGGCCTGGCTCTTCCGCCCCAAAGAGACAGGTGGGTAAGCCCTGCTCAACAGGTCACAACTGCGCAGGCGCGGACACGTTTGTTCTGCGCACGCGCGGATGCGGCGGCCATCTTACGTAAGTACCAGATTAACGGAGCCCCAACTGCGCATGCGCGGTTTTTAAAACTTTAAAATGTGAATAACTTTTGAAATATAACACCGATTTCAATGAAACTTCTTCCATAGGATGACGGGACGACGGTGGGTAAGGTGGGCCTAAAATTGTCTCACTGTCGTGTACCGTTTTGGCTGTAGTTCAGGAACAAGCGAACAAATGAGAGTTTTAGTATATAGATTAATAGACAAACTTGTTTCACTATCGACACTTGTTAGTTGTGTCTCTGGGATATATCAGCATGCCGGACTAGTATTGAAAGGCCTAGGCTATTAATCTGGGGTCATTACTTCAGATACTGAGTGATTTAAATTCAAGAAATTAAATAATACTGAAATATAAAGCTATTTTAAGTAATAGGACCATGAAACTATATATTGTTGCAAAAATTCTGATGTTCTCTAGGGAAGGAAAACGGCTTTGCATACCAGCTCTGGTTTATTTAATATCCTAATTCGACAGCAATGTGATTAATGCTTAACTATCTGCTTAACTGTCTTAGCAAACAAACACAACTCAGGGTCAATTAGCAAAAGGCAATGAATGCTGGCTTTGCCAGCTTCACCCATATCCAGTGAATAAATAAACAAAAGGTTCTCTCTCAAGTTTCTCCAAATGCATTGGCCTAGGAGAGTAATTTGGAAAATATGCGTGTGAATTCCATGTGGGATTAAACTATGCCCAATGCTTCGTTTGCAGTCTGTACCCCATTTTTGAATTATCAGCTAATTACTATGCAATATTCAGCCTGCTGTAAACAAGCAGTTGAGTTTCAAGATTTAAATGCCAATTTTCAAGATAAAAAAATATCACAGACTCCTTGAAGCACCACGCTCCCATCATTTATCCACCAACAATGTCTAACTAGGCAAGTCTCACATCTCGTACTCCTGTTCACAGCCTCCACTCATTTTGTACAGTCTATACACACCGCCAATCATTCAGTCATTGCAGCCATGTCACTTAAACATATTGCTTGACAATGATACAATACCCAGTCTGAAGAAGGGTCTCGACCTGAAACATAACCCATTCCTTCTATCCAGAGATGCTGCCTGTCCCGCTGAGTTACTCCAGCATTTTGGGTCTATCTTCGGTGTAAACCAGCATCTGCAGTTCCTCCCTACATGATACAATGATACCATTCCCTTTCTCTTTCAAAACAAGCTGCTACAGAGAAACAGTAACAGCATTGTCCCCTGCTCACACAAGCAGGAGCCAGTAATCTCAATTATTGGTGTTGTAGCAAATGGCCACAGTACAATAATATCTGTAGGAGCCATTTTGCGTTTATTAGTTATATTATTTTATTTTGTATCCTGCTGTATTATTTTGGACACTAAAAGGTTAATACTATGCTTACGTATATGGGCTGGGCAGGGCCAGAGAGCTTCCAGTTCCAACGTATTTCTTCAGTTCATGTGAAGAAGCGACTGATAGAAGATCAGCCAGAAGAAGCTGCCGATATAAAATTGGCTAAAAGAACGTGCTGATAGAAGATCAGCAAGAAATGTCTGCTGGAGATAAGATCTGGCAGTTTGTATAAGTCATGTAGGATATGGTAGGACATTAGATTTTTACCAAACCATTCAATAACAAGTCAATGACAATATTGCAATATGGTATATTGCAACTTCAAATAAACGACTAACTTCAAATGAAACGTCGTGGAGATCTCTGTTGTTGATTGTTTGCGTCAAGCAAATATCGTTCCAACTATCCTACCTCAACAGCAGCTTTGGGGCTTGGTAAGATAGACGAGAAGCTGGCCATATCGTAAAAATCTAATGTCCTACCATATCCTACATGGAACGATTCAGCTGGAATTTACTCTTCAGGAATGTTCAGTCAGAACTTGCCTTCGCAAGGGATGAAGTGTGAGAGCTTAACTGACCTGGAGGGGGTTATTGCCAAAATTTCTCAACCGCGAAATAGAACAAGCCATCCTCGGTGACTGAAATATAAATCCATCTCTTGAGTGATTTGAAGTTAATTATGTTGAAAGACTGGAGCGACTAGGCTTGTATACACTGGAATTTAGAAGGATGAGAGGAGATCTTATCGAAACGTATAAGATTATTAACGTTTAACACGTTAGAGGCAGGAAACATGTTCCCAATGCTGGGGGAGTCCAGTACAAGGGGCCACAGTTTAAGAATAAGGGGTAGGCCATTTAGAACGGAGATGAGGAAAAACCTTTTCAGTCAGAGAGTTGTGAATCTGTGGAATTTTCTGCCTCAGAAGGCAAAATCTGGATAGAGCTCTTAAGGATAGCGGAGTCAGGGGTTATGGGGAGAAGGCAGGAACGGGGTACTGATTGAGAATGATCAGCCATAATTAGCTCGTAAAGAGACTGAAGTTGTGTAGCGATTGAACGAGAAGGGCTGTTTGTCGCTAAACTTTGAAACCAGAAACAGATTAATAAGAGTCTCTTGTCTGCGTTAATTGACTTCGGAGAAAGGAGCGTTTCAAAAGCCAATTAATTGCAGTAAGCTTTATTGGAAAGCTGTTTTTCAGAAGTCGTATAAGAAAACTACGACTGTAAATTTCTGAGAACAAAGAAATTACCTTGCGCAAGCAAGTTATCAGCTTGTTTTGAATTCCAAAGATATGGCTGTGCATCAATACGTCTTAAAGGGATATTGACGTACAAGTATGCTTGTATGTAAATCTGATGTTCGGCCAGCAGGTGGCGCCATCAAAATGGTTCCCAAAGCGACAATGATTTTTCTTCAATAAGTGAAACTTCAAAGTTTTCTTACGTCTTCATCATATCATATCATATCATATATATACAGCCGGAAACAGGCCTTTTCGGCCCACCAAGTCCGTGCCGCCCAGTGATCCCCGTACATTAACACTATCCTACACCCACTAGGGACAATTTTTACATTTACCCAGCCAATTAACCTACATACCTGTACATCTTTGGAGTGTGGGAGGAAACCGAAGATCTCGGAGAAAACCCACGCAGGTCACGGGGAGAACGTACAAACTCCTTACAGTGCAGCACCCGTAGTCAGGATCGAACCTGAGTCTCCGGCGCTGCATTCGCTGTAAAGCAGCAACTCTACCGCTGCTCTACCGTGCCGCCCTTGGAGTGGGTTGCCTCCCTGAAAAGCCAGCGTGAGATTGAAGAAGAAAAACAGAAAAACTCAAGATATAAACAAGTTACCAAGTTAACAGAAATGATCAAAGAGAACATGGAATCAGATGAAAATGTAAATGGAGTACAATCCAATCTGAATCAATTAATCAAGGAAGCACTGGTAAAGTTACCACTGCCTGAAGATGAGCTCGAAAAGCAAAATCAGTGGATTCACCAAACAGTGGAAACTTTTATCAGGTTTACACAAGGCACTAAGGATGGTCATCAAACTACACACTCCATTGCTGAGAGTGCTACACAACAGAGTCGTGTAAACTTAAGGGCCTGTCCCACTTAGGCGATCTTTTTGGCGACTGTCAAGGTTGTAGCTGATTGCCGAACTTTTCTTTTACACGACGACAATGACCACGACAATGCCAAGTCAGGTCAAGATTACAGCGTCTTCTGAAACATCGCAAAAATTCCCACGCTGTCAATGCTTCTCCAGCGTCGTGGTTTTCGCTGAAATCACTGACAAGTCAGTAAGTACTTGAGAGTTCTGAACTATAACACCTTGTATGGGTTACTTAAAAACCAAGCTTCACTGTAACAAG
Organism: Rhinoraja longicauda; assembly: GCF_053455715.1. Taxonomy (NCBI): domain Eukaryota; kingdom Metazoa; phylum Chordata; class Chondrichthyes; order Rajiformes; family Arhynchobatidae; genus Rhinoraja; species Rhinoraja longicauda. Next base: position 29,761,585 of record NC_135963.1, on the reverse strand, counting down.
GAATAAACTGGATTTACTTCCAGTTTACTAATAGCTGTATTTTAAAAAATAATTTAAAAAGTGGTTCAGTGGAGTTTAGTGAAAAGTGTGTGGGCATTCTTTGAAAATGTAAGGGAGATGCATATCTGGTTTCTGGGTTGAATATCTGGGTTTGGAGCCCACTTTAAATGTAATGGCTGAGGCCAAAAACATCGCAAAAATTCCCACGCTTACCTGACTGTCAAACTGTCGCCTCCAATCTACCTGTCAAATGTCCTGACGGTAAATAAATTGGTTAAACACAAGCATTTTATGGTATTTTGAAATGACTTTACTTATTTTAATATTATGTGCTTCTAAATGCATCTTAAGAGAACCTATCAAACCTGGGGACAGCATGCGACAGCGACCGCAATAAGCTACGATACCTGGCGACAAGCCAGCTGTCGCCGAGAGATTTCAAACCGTTTGATTTCTTGGCGACACGCCAAGATCCACTACGATCTTTGGAAGACTCCTCACAATCATGCCCGCGACACCCCGGTGAACGTTCGCTGACAGCCTAGTCACCGGCAGTCGCCTTAAAATCGCCTAAGTGGGACAGGCCCTTTAGATATCATTGGACCTGAAGGCAATGCTTCAAATGTCTCAAACTCTAAATTGATCTTCAAATCTCATGCTTCATCCCGTGCATCTTGGATGCACTCTGCTCATATGACGGCGAAGGCAGACCTGGCTGTTCTCGAAAAACAGGCTGCTATCATGGAAGACAGGCATGAGATTGAGGTACAGGAACAGAGAAAGGCAGAAAAACAGAAGAAACGAGATGAAAAATTGAAAAACAAAGAATTGGAAATGTAGTTCGACAGGAAGAGAAGGCAATTGGAAATGGAGCTCGATAGGAAGAGCCAGAAGGAACAGCTGAGAAGACGGAAAGAACGATTGGAACTAGATGCTGCAATGGCCACAGCCAAGACAAGACTCAATGTACTTAAGGCTAGGAAATCAAGATACTGCTTGCCAGTAGCTGATGGGATGAACTCTTATTTGAAAAGAGGAACTGTCAAAGGCCCTACCTTTGCTAAGGCAAGAGAAAAGCCGCAAACAGCCAAAAGCAGTTTGGCAACGACTACAAAACCTGTAGAAGCACAGGTGCAAGAAGATCATCCTGAAATGCTTTGTATTGAACAAAAGGACAAGGAAAAGAAACCAGAACAGAAGGAAAAGCTAAGTGCGAGTGATGCTGTTCTCTCATCTCAAATGTGTGACCATATTGGGGCCGGTGATGAAACCTGCATCTTCTCCAAAGCAGTCCAAGGTGATCCATTGGCTGGAGAATCTGGTCCTGAAAATACTTGTCTGAACACAGAGATGACTGAGACCAACTCTGAACTAGCATCCGAAAATCGTGAATCTTCGGATCAAGAAATGTTAGAACTGGAAACTTCAGGGGATCCTGCATCAGAAAACCCAGCACACGTTGAAAACGTTTCAACTAAAGTAATTGCTGAAAAAAATGGTTCCAGATGGTGGAAAACTAAATGAATCCATCACAGTGAAACTGAAACTGACCACCTAGAAATATGTGCCACAAATGGAACTACCCTGGATGGTGAACTGAGAAGAGACCACTACAGCAGGGATGGAAATGGCTGCCCTGCCGCTGCTGTCAATGGAATATCTATTGCAAGCCGAGAGGAGCTTCTGGTCAAGCAATACAATCATGACTTCGTAATGGGAAAATCCAAAGTTGATACAATGCTATGAAAAGAATTACAGCTTCAACTGAACAAATCTGTTTTCTGGACCGATAGCACAACAGTGCTTAAATACATCAACATCGAAACCAAACGCTTTCAAACGTTTGTAGCAAACAGAATCTCCTTCGTAAGGAATGTTACTGATGAATCACAACAGAGATATGTCAGCACAAAGGAAATCCTGCAGGTGAAGCATCAAGACTGACAGCAGACCGCTTCTTCAGCTGGAAGAGAAGACTGAAGAAGATTGGGCAAAATATTGGAGACTGTACCAGATGCACAAGGTTGTGTGCGTACTGTTCAACTTCAGACCAGAGCAACATCTTGGAAAGACCGATAACCAAGATATGTCTGCTACTTGAAGCTGATACCCGAGTACACGGGCATGGCTGAGCACTTCAACTCCCCCTCCCACTCCCAGTCTGACCTTTCTGTCATGGGCCTTCTCCAGTGCCATAGTGAGGCCCACCGGAAATTGGAGGAACAGCACCTCGTATTTCGCTTGGGCAGCTTGCAGCCCAGCGGTATGAACATTGACTTCTCCAACTTTAGATAGTTTCTCTGTCCCTCTCTTCCCCTCCCCCTTCCCAGATCTCCCTCTATCTTCCTGTCTCCACCTATATCCTTCCTTTGTCCCGCCCCCCCTGACATCAGTCTGAAGAAGGGTCTCGACCCGAAACGTCACCCATTCCTTTTCTTCTGAGATGCTGCCTGACCTGCTGAGTTACTCCAGCATTTTGTGATACCTTTGATTTGTACCAGCATCTGCAGTTATTTTCCCAAACTTCAAATGAAACATTGTGGAGATCTCTGTTGTTGATTGTTTGTGTCAAGAAATAATCGTTCCAACTATCCTACGTCAATGGCAGCTTTGGGGCTTGATAAGATAGGCGAGAAGCTGGCCGTAACATTCTCAACCTTACTCACTCCCCAGTCCTCCTACAACCTCTTGCAAATCAGTTGCAGGTCGTGTAAGTATGCAAGTATAAAGTTTACTTATCACACAGTACAGTTTAAATTGGTTCCACGCATGGTAAGACCTTGAAGATCCTTTCCACACCACTCTGTATAGGCCTTTCATTATTCAGTAGGTTTCAATGAGATCTTCCCTTATAATTCTAAACTGCAGTGAGCACAGGCCCAGAGCTTTTAAATGCTCCTTTCTTTTGCTTCGTTCTCATCTTAAACAGTGGAGTAACATTTGCAATTTTCCAATCCGGTGGAATTCCTGATTCTAGTGATTATCGAAAGATCAGTACTAATTCCTCCACTCTCTACAGCTACCTCTTTCAGAATCCTGGGGTGTACCCAGGACCATGTGACTTATCCACCTTTAGACGTAGTTTTAATTAATAGCAACTGCATAAATCTGCAGAAGTAACAAAAAATGTTTTAATCAGATTCTGGATTTACCTTTGTAAAGAGGTTTAATTTACATCTTTTACCAAAAAAGATTTGCATAAATATTCAGGAATTCTCCAACGACATTAATCATAAGTCATTTGAACATCAAGCAACAGAACATCTTTTTTCTATAAATGAGGTACTGGTGTTAACTTTTTGCCAAATTATAAGTTACTGCTGTTGTCAACCATGTTGCACGATTTTCGAAGAGAAATTCTGGAAAAAAAGCTGTTAACTGGAGTCTATCGTTTAAAATTACATGCGCAAAAATTGCACAAGTCGAAAAACTGAAACTTACCAGAATTGGACACTTCAGGCTCACATATCAGTTTGTCTCTTTCGATACGTATCATTATCTATTGTTAATCTGGTAAGTCTCGCTCCATAGTAATCTATGATGTAATTCGAGCCATCTGCAGGGCCAACAATCTAGGGAGATTATTTTAAAAAACAAATCAGTCAGTTCCATTAACTTCATATTACTTACAAAAAAAACATATGGAAAGATGACATTTTGGCCTCATGCTGTTTTTAATTAAAACTAGCTTTAATATTTGTGCAGTGATCCATTTTTCCAGTAGATACTTGCTTTATCCGTAAAAATGTTCCATAATGGTGGCACTCTTCTTTATTAGGTACACTTCAAATTCTCAAATTATTATAATGCAGAAAAAAAATTAGTAAAAGCATAAAGGTAACTGCACTGAAAGAAGCCATTTATCTATTGCACGGTCACTTAACACCGAGGTGCCTTGGAACTCTTTCCCAGAGTGTGGTTAATCTCTATTGCAGATGGTTGTGGAGGCGAGATCATTGGGGAGTATTTAAAGAGAAAATGGATACATTTTTTTAAAGATCAGAGAAATATAGGGAAATTATGGGGAAATGGTACTGACGAAGAGATGAGGCCTGGGGCAGATCAGCCATGATCATATTGAATGGCATGACAGGCTTGATGGGCTAAATTGTCTATTCCTGCATCTTTTTTTAGTTTAGAGATACAGCGTGGAAACAAGCCCTTCGGCCCACCGGGTCCACGCTGACCAGCGTCCTCACACATTAACACCCTCCTACATACATTAGGGACAATTCACAATTATACCAAGCCAATTAACCTACAAACCAGTACATCTTTGGAGTGTGGGAGGAAACCGGAAATCTCGGAGAAAACCCATGCAGGTCACGGGGAGAATGCACAAACTCTGTACAGACAACACCCATAGCCAGGGTCGACCCCGGGTCTCTGGCACTGTAAGGCAGCAACTCTACCACTGCCCCCCCCCCCCCCCCCCCCCCCCCCCCCCATGCCACTCTGATTTCTTTCATTTTGTGCAGTTGAAATGCAGTATCTACATCAAAACACATCCTGGGTCAATGAAATTCATCGGATTGCTGTATGTTTTACTCTCCTGTACATTCTCTCTACTTTAAGTTAGTCGGTGACATGTTCATGTTTCAAGGGTCCTTTTTATTGATGTGCACTCTTTAATAATGTCTCATAAGCTTTTACAATTATTTATTTAATTTCCCTTGAAATAGTGATATAGGCACGCTCTCAATAACTGCAGAAATGGTTCCAGATGTAAATAACTCAAATTTAGCACATCTAACTACAATCTCAAGTTCCCCTCCTCAATTAAAGAAAATTGTTATTAAAATGCACATGGAAGTTTTCTCTCCAGCCAACCTTTTTAATAAATGTGTTCTGCTATTCAATTGTCAAATAATTACATTTGCATACCAATTTATAGTTGAGAGAAATACTGAAAAGTAGATCATTATTATCTTAACTTCCATCAACATCAACCTTATTTTGGTACATGCAGGAATTGACTGCTTCAGACTGTACTCTTTTACAAAAAATCCAAAATATCATTGGACTTTTTAGTATTTCTTCTTACTCTGTCTTCAATTTTGTTTTTACAGATTCATGTTTCTGTGCAAGGCTCTATCCTCCACTCCATTAAAAGTTTTGCTATTTGAAACATTTTCAGTCTTTGTCCTGAAAATGCAATTCAAATTCATGAAATTTATTACACGTAGCCCTTATACCTGTCAGTCTCCAACCCATTTTATCTTGTAACCTTACTTGGTTAGCCACACACCCACAATTACAACATTATATTCTGCCAATGACAAAATGTGGCACTATATCCCTAAAAAGTGCGATTTTGATTTACTTTTGGAAATATTTCTTTATCTGGCTATATTACCCATAGCTTCTGGTATTAGCTGGAGTGTGCAATTTTACAGCTATATGTAAACAACATAGAAAAAATCTGGTGGTTCACCAAAATTCCTGAAAGCCAACCATGAAACCAGATCCCTACTTTTCATGTTTGTAATAAGATTTATATTTGGATCATATATAGAAAAAAGGATACTTTGGAAGTTGAGTAATGAATTGCAGATTCCATTCTGCAATTGAATTGATCGTGTTGAGATGCTGAGATAAGTGCTGAGAGAGGCGGGGGGGGGGGGGGGGGGGGGGGGGGGGAACGAATGCAGGAGTTACTTGAAAATAGAGAAACCAATGTTCATACCACTGGGTTGCAAGCTGCCCAAGCAAAATATGAATTTGCTTGTGGCCTCACTCTGACAGTGGCTGCGAAGTATAACATAGCAAAGATGAGCGGGAAGCCAGAAGATTGGGACTCTTTTAAAGAGCAACAGAAGATAACTAAAAAGGCAAAATGGGGAGAAAAGATGAGGTACGAAGGTAAGCTAGCCAAGAATATAAAGGGGGATAGTAAAAGCTTCTTTAGGTAAGTGAAGAGGAAAAAAAGTAGTTAAGACAAATGTGGGTCCCTTGAAGACAGGTGAATTTATTATGGGGAACACAGAAATGGCAGACGAGTTGAACGGGTACTTTGGAAATGGCTTCACTACGGAGGACACCAACAATCTCCCAGATTTACTAGTGGACAGAGGTCCTAGGGTGATGGAGGGACTGAAGGAAATTCACATTAGGCAGGAAATGGTGTTGGGTAGACTGATGGGACTGAAGGCTGATAAATCCCCAGGGCCTGCTGGTCTCCATGCCAGGGTAGTTAAGGAAGTGGCTCTAGAAATCGTGGACGCATTGGTGATCATTTTCCAAAGTTCTATAGATTCAGGATCAGTTCCTGTGGATTGGAGGGTAGCTAATGTTATCCCAATTTTTAAGAAAGGAAGGAGAGAGAAAACGGGAAATTATAGACCAGTTAGTCTGACATCAGCGGTGGGGAAGATGCTGGAGTCAATTATAAAAAGAAGAAATTGCGGAACATTTGGATAGCAGTAACAGGATCGTTCCGGGTCAGCATGGATTTACGAAAGGAAAATCATGCTTGACTAATCTTCTGGAATTTTTTGAGGATGTAACTAGGAAAATGGACGAGAGCCAGTGGATGTAGTGTACCTGAACTTTCAGAAAGCCTTTGATAAGGTCCCACATAGGAGATTAGTGGGCAAGATTAGAGCACATGGTTTTGAAGGTAGGGTGCTCAGATGGATAGAAAATTGGTTGGCAGACAGGAAACAAAGAGTAGGGATTAACGGGTCCATTTCAGAATGGCAGGCAGTGACTAGTGGGGTACCGCAAGGCTCGGTGCTATTTACAATATTCATTAATGACTTAGATGAAGGGATTAAAAGTAACATAGCAAATTTGCGGATGACACAAAGTTGGGTGGCAGTTTGAACTGTGAGGAGGATGCTATGAGGATGCAGAGTGACTTGGACAGGTTGTGTGAGTGGGCAGATGCATGGCAGATGCAGTTTAATGTGGATAAATGTGAGGGTATCCACTTTGGTGCCAAGAACAGGAAGGCAGATTATTATCTGAATGGTGTCAAGTTAGGAAATGGGAAAGTACAAAGAGATCTGGGTGTCCTTGTTCATCAGTCACTTAAAGTTAGCATGCAGGTACAGCAGGTAGTGAAGAATGCTAATGGCATGCTGGCCTTTATGACAAGAGGAGTTGGTATAGGAGCAAAGAGGTCCTTCTGCAGTTGTACAGGGCCCCAGTAAGACCACATCTGGAGTACTGTGTGCAGTTTTGGTCTCCAAATTTGAGGAAGGACATTCTTGTTATTGAGGGCGTGCAGCATAGGTTTACTAGGTTAATTCCCAGAATGGCGGGACTGTCATATTTTGCAAGACTGGAGCGACTAGGCTTGTATTCGCTGGAATTTAGGATGAGAGGGGATCTTATTGAAACATGTAAAATTATTAAGGGATTGGACACGTTAGAGGCAGGAAACATGTTCCCAATGTTGGGGGAGTCCAGAACCAGGGGCCACAGTTTAAGAATAAGGGGTAGACCATTTAGAACGGAAATGAGGGAAAAACTTTTTCAGTCAGAGAGTTGTAAATCTGTGGAATTCTCTGCCTCAGAAGGCAGTGGAGGGCAATTCTCTGGATGCTTTCAAGAGAGCTAGATAGAGCTCTTAAAGATAGCGGAGTCAAGGGATATGGGGAGAAGGCAGGAACGGGGTACTGATTGTGAATGATCAGCCGTGATCACATTGAATGGTGCTGCTGGCTCAAAGGGCCGAATGGCCTACTCCCGCACCTATTGTCTATTGACCCGAGACAGAAAGATCAGTATGGGAATGGTAAAGGGGAGTTTAAATGTTTGGTAACCAGGAGATCTCGTGGGCCAAGGCAGACTGTAAGTGTTCAGCAAAACGATCGCCATATCTACACTTGGTCTCGCTGGGAGCACTGGGTACAGTAGATGAGGTTGGAGGAGGTGCAAGAAAACCTCTGCCTCATCTGAAACGACTGTTATGATCCCTGGATGAAATCAAGGGAGGTGTAAAGACAGGTGTTGTATTTTCTGCGGTTGCAGGGGAATGTCAGGGGAGGAAATGTTTGGACAGGAAGAGATGAGTGAACGGGGAGTTGCGGAGCAAATGGCTTCTGCGGAAAGCAGAAAGGGGTGGAGATGGGAAGATATGACTGGTGGTGGGAACCCATTGGAGATGATGAAAATGTCGGAGGATGATGTGTTATAAGCGACGGCTGATGGGGTGAAAGGTGACTAGAGGGACACTGTCCCTGTTATGTGTTTTTTTACGGTTTAAGATTACAAGTACAATGGCAGGCTACAAGCTGGGCACCAACTCACCTGTACAGAGATGAGAACAAAGTCAATAAGACTGCCAATGCCACAAAATCCAACAGTACAGAATTTCAACAAACCTGGAGAGAAAATAAAATGACAGTAAATCCTTGTGTATTGTGCTATTTGTATATCATAGATGAATGTGTACTTAGTTGGCTGAACATTGCAGCAAAACGTCAACACCCACAGTTTTCAACAAGTAAGATAGCTACCACTGCTTCATTATAAAAAAGACATGAATACTCTTCCATTGTGAACACCAGTGAAAACATATTTTCTGTACCACAGCAAAAAGAAATGAAGTACATTTAAGTTAAGTAGATAAAGATATAGCTTCTATGCAATCAAATAGATTAAAAGGTAATTTATGAAACTGAATAGTAGAGATTTGTGACTAAGCAGTAGTGAAATAAACATAAATGAAAACTACTAATCGTTGTGACAATCCAAATTGTTCCAGGGTCATTAAGATATGGCCTATATCTGGCTAACCAGGGTGTTAGAACATTGAACAAAGAAATAAAATATGTTGTACTTGGTCTGATTAACCACCTACATTGTAAATCATTCAATGCCATAAATCTGAAGATTATAAATTGCTGATTGAAGTCAAAAGTTAACTATCACACTTGAGTTTATGGTCCAGGAAGGGTATGCTAATATTGAAGATGTCAGGATTTTTTTTTTAAATGAATAATTCTCGGATTGCATGGGAGGGAATTATATGACGACTTGGATTTTAAACTGGGCAGAATTACGAAGAAGCAAAAATATTGAATATGTAGACAAAAAGCAAGATTAAATTTAAATCTAGGAGGGTTCGATTTCATTTAACATTCCTTTGATATACCAGACAGGACATATCAGTTTGGGTGTTAAATTGACAGTCACCTTTTTAAGCAGCAATGATAAATACATTTCTGATGTCTCATGAGATGAGTAAAATATATTGTGAGTCGAGTTTATTTTGTACAAGTCAGCAAAGTAGTCCATACACATTTTGTGTTCTCTGGGTTTAAAAGCAGAGCCAAATTTTCACTAGAGTGTGCTTTCATGGCCAATGGAAGATGGTAAGATTTGATGGGGTGCCCACCCTAGAGATTCTGGATTCAATCCAAAATAGGAGCATGCAATGACATGTCAGAGAATGATACATTTTAGAACATGGAACCAATAGAGCTTGACTGAAATTGTCTCCTTTTTTTCCAGAATAGCCAAATATTATCTTCATAACTATATTATCTTATTTCCCTAGGAACTCCACTTATAAAATGTTCCCCTCTTTCTCTTACTCCATACCCTCTGATCAATTGAACCTTAGTGCAATAAGTTATATCTATTCATACCTATAGCAGTGTGTCTCATCTTCCCTTCTAAGCTGCAGTCCCTTCCTCGCTTTCATTTTAAATTACATTAGGGAACAATTTTTAACATGATGCTCTTACTTCTGTTGCACTGTGCACTAAGAGCTTGTCTTCCTCGCCCTATCGCATGCCAGTGCTTCTCTTATATTGCATAGTTACTCATCACCAATATACCTTTCATTTGCAGTCTGGGACTATTGTTTTTTTCTAAAGCAAAACGGACAACCTTCCATTTTTCTCCACCTGCTGTATTGTTGCTCACTGATTTTGTCCCTTTGAAGGTCCTCTACATCGTCATCATTACCAATATCCTGGCATCCTCATGCCATAATGAAAAATTGTATGCATTACATTGCATACAATTTGGAGACATTTTTATCTGTAATTAAAATTGTTCAGCTGCCTCCTGTGTGGGACCTTATTGAGAGCCTTTAGAAAATCTCAAAACAAATGTCCATTGGTTATCCTTCATCTACTCTACTAGATCCAACCCTAAAGAACTCTAACAGGTTAGTCAAATTTCTCTTTCATAAATCAATGTTGACTTTGCTAAGACATATTAATGCTAGTGTGGCGGATCAGGCCACTCCTTGGGTCAGCCCCCTCGTTACGTGACGGACAGGCGTAAGGGGTTAAAAGCCAGACCAGGGGGAGGCGTGGCTCATCCCTAGGTGGACTACGCTGTGGGCAGGAGCTCACAGCCTAATAAAAGAATCTTACTAAAAACTGCCTGGCGTCTTGCCTTTTCTCTGGCCTCCGCCAGGCCACTACACTAGTCTCTATATACTTTTGGGGACACAAATTCTAAGCAAAGGGGGTGAAATATGATGTGGGGGGTATACAGGAATGCAAAGTTGATATTATTAGAGATAATGATCTTATTGAATGGCAAAATAGACTCGGAGGACAAGCGCCCACTTCCACTCCTAAATTCATGCGTATGCATTATTTTTTAAATGCCTTGACATTATATCCTTTAAGTCAGATTTCAGCATTTTTTCTCCCACCAATGTTGGCCAAACAGATTCATAGTTTCCCATTTTCCTTGATAATTTCTTAGTTAAATAGTGACTTTACAGTTGCTACCGTCCAATCTGCATGAACCATTCTCAAATCTACAAAATTTTAGAAGAACATAACCAGAGCATCCACCTTCGCTATAATCACCTCTTTCAAAAATTTGGAAATACATTATCAGGTCTTTGGGATTTACTGGTGTTCAGACTCTAACTTCTCTCGTTCAGTTCAGTTTAGTTTAGTTTAGTTCGTCATCACGTGTCCGAGGTACAGTGAAAAGCTTTTTGTTGCCTGCTAACCAGTCAGCAGAAAGACAATACATGATTACAATCAATCCATTTACGGTGTATAGATTGGGAATAACGTTTAGTGCAAGGTAAAGTCAGCAAGGTTAGTCCGAAGGACATCAAAGATGTTTTTCTGTACTCATACTTTTTGCATTTATATTACTCATTTACACTGGCTCTTTGGTTCTCTTTATTGTTTTTTGGGTTGTTTTCTCTGAAGGCAGACACAAAGTATTACTTTGAATTCACTGTACATTTGCCCATGCTAATCTTTCTACATACCCAGCAAAAAGTGTACAACTTGTTTTGTGTGCCTTGCAACTTTAATCATTTTTTTGTTCTTTATCTGTTTCTTGATAATTTTTTTAAAAAGCTACTAATCTCGGGCTTATTGCTTTTGCTGATAACTTTAGAAGTCTTTTGTTCAAATAAACTATAAATCATGCCATATCAACGGCAAATGTAGGGAGGAAATGGGAATAATGCCTTGGGAATGTTAGGTTTTGCCAGTATTTCTACATACAATTTTCCAAGCAGCTGTCTACAGGTTTTCTGACTCCCTCCTGAATACAGAAATTATGACTTTTCTGGTTGAGCTTTATTTGTGGTTTCCCAGTTATACTCCCTTCTTGGAATTGCCACAGATTCCAACAGTAGAGCAGAAGTTTGCAGTAATTCTCAATGGAAAAATCACATTTTGGTTAGACCAGATGTGGGATCCATAAGCCCAATGTCTGAAATGGCATTGTTTTTACACGGAATATAACGAAAATAAGGCAAGTTGTTCGGTTTGATATGTTTTACTATTTCAAGGTGCTTAGTAATGCTTTTATGTGAAAAGTTGATTCTAAAATGTTTCTTCAATTGTTAATTTCAGTTCAAATAACTTTTCTGAAAATACTTTCAAATGTCAAGAATATTCAGAAACACGGATAACATTGAGAGGTGCCCATGAGCATCTAGCTTTGCTATCTATTGAACATCCAAGGGAATTGTATGGATGACATTTGTTTTGGTTCATCCACGTGCCCCATTTACATCATCAGAAGCTCTTGCATTATGCAAGATCTCACTTATTTAATTCTAGACCAGGTAAATACATGGGAAATAGGAGCATTTGCATTGGGCTGAACACCTCCATTCAGTCCGTCTTGACCTACATGATCTCCCGGTTGCTAAAAACTTTACCTCCCCCTCCCATTCTGACCTTTCTATCCTGGGGCTCCTCCACTGTCAAAGTGAGGCCCAATACAAATTGAAGGAACAGCACCTCATATTTCACTTGGGCAGCTTACAATCCAGCGGTATGAATATTTGTTTCACTAACTTCAAGTAACCCTTGCTTTTCTTCTCTCTCCATCTTTCCCCCATCCTAGTTCTCTGACCAGTTTGACTGTCCTCATGATGAAATATTATCTTTATATGCCTCATTGTCGTCTTCCCATAGTTAACAATGATCTGTTCCACATTGTCCGTGAACTTCATCCCCTTTGATCTCTCATTTTCACAGCTTACCCTTCCATATCTGTGTCTCCCTCTCCCCTGACTCTCAGTCTGAAGAAGGGTCTCGACCCAAAATGTCACTTATTCCTTCTATCCGGAAATGCTGTCTGTCCCGCTGAGTTACTCCAGCATTTAGTGTCTAACAATTGAAACTATTTTGTAATGGTGACAAAATGGCTAGAGATTTATTGAATTATTGTTTAACTACAAACCTCTGATGAAAGAAAGCTATTTGCCTTTGAAATATTTCAAGTGCCTTCATGCAAAATGATGTTCAATATATTTGACTTTGCAGTCCACTATAATGGAGAACCATTTAAGATGAACATGTTAGCTTACAGAAAAGAGCAGCTATTTTAGTTCTGTGCAGGTTTATTTGGCAACCCACTGGCTGCCTTGGCTATCGGAAGTTTAAATTGCAAATCTGAACAACTGCAAAAGCAGAACTAAGTGAACAAATAGGCACTTATTAGTTTAGCACGGTGCATAAAATGCAGTGAATATAGAAAATCCAGATACAGAGGGTTTGGTGTCCTGTCACCTTTGTAAAATTAAATATAGATTTCAAGTTAATAGGTACCTGAAAATATTGCTGCCATGTTAGGTTACAGGAAGATCTACAATGGTGCAATGTTAGCTTACAGAAAGATCGACAATTAGGTACCAATAGCTTATTTATGGAAAAATGAGCATGAATGTGAAATATTTGAATATATTAGGAAGAACAGAATAAATAGGAAAAGCATGGAGGGGATAGCTATTGGTAAAAAAGTAACGAGTATTATTCGTTACTTCTAAACATATGGAAATCTGCAGACAGATTAAACAAATTAAAAGAAATAAAACAAAAAAATATTGCTATGGAAGGTTTTTCTTGTCGACTGCGTATGAACACAGTTCAAAGCCAAAGAGTCATTAAACTATTCTGAATGTTCTATCATTGAATTGAATAGTCCTTGATTCCTTTGTCCAATCTATCAATTTCAATTATGAAAATTTCAATGCAAATATCATCGAGCTCCAGATTTCCAAAAATCTGCTTCTTGATATTACTGTTAAATAACCAATTTCTAATTTTAAGGTCATCCCTTTCAACATTTCCACTAACGGAAATATTTTCTCTAGATTTAACCCATCTAGCCTTTCTGTGATTTTTAAGCATCTCAATCAGATCACCTCTTATCTGTCTGTACACAAATTAAATATAGCCCCAAGTTAACCCTACGCACACTGCTGTTCAAATGTTAGATGCTGTACCTCTTTCAAAGCTGATAGCTCAATATAAACATGAGATTTAAACTAAATGAAGTGCTCCAGATTGTTTCCAAAGTGCTATATAGCTAAAACACAATTCACTTATTTTTGAACACCAACCTCTGGGGGAAAAAAGGTCAATTGCCCATTAGCCCCCATGATTGCTTACATTTATGTTCTAGACTTAATTGATTTGTGCACCAAAATCACATTGCTTATCCACTGTTTCTGGAGTCCTGCCCATTGAACATACCGATTTGTCTTCTGGGGATCCACCTCACATTTATTTACATTGCGTGCCATCTGCCGTTGTTCTGTCTACACTTTTAAACTGCCTCTAAATCTCTGTAGTTGCCCACACCATTCTGTGTCTGTTAAATTAATCTCACCTGCAAACTTACCATTTAAAATTCATTTTATAGGTCACATTTATACAGCGCCCTCCATAATGTTTGGGCCAATATACCCATCATTTATTTATTTGCCTCTGTACTCCACAATTTGAGATTTGTAATAGAAAAAATCACATGTGGTTAAAGTGCACATTGTCAGATTTTATTAAAGAGTAATTACGGTGCATTTGGAGAGCAGTAAAAGGATAAGCAAGTTCAGCATGGATTTATGAAAGGGAAATCATGCTTGACTAATCTTCTGGAGTTTTTTGAGGATGTGACAAGTAAAATGGATGAAGGAGAGCCAGTGGATGTAGTGTATCTAGACTTTCAGAAAGCCATTGATAAGGTCCCACACGGGAAATTGGTGAGTAAAATTAGAGCACATGGTATTGGGGGTAGGGTGTTGACATGGATAGAAAATTGGTTGGCAGACAGGAAGCAAAGAGTAGGAGTAAACGGGTCCTTTTCAGAATGGCAGGCAGTGGTGAGTGGAGTGCCACAAGGCTCGGTGTTGGGGCCACAACTGTTTACCATATATATTAATGGAAGAGGGAATTAGAAGCAACACTAGCAAGTTTGTGGATGACACAAAGCTGGGTGGCAGTGTGAACTGTGGAGGATGTTAGGAGGTTGCAGGGTGACCTGGACAGGTTGAGTGAGTGGGCAGATGCATGGCACATGCAGTATAATATAGATAAATGTGAGGTTATCCACTTTGGCGGCAAAAACAAGGAGGCAGATTATCTCAATGGTGTTAGGTTAGGTAAGGGGGAGGTGCAGCGAGACCTGGGTGTCCTTGTACACCAGTCACTGAAAGTTGGCGTGCAGGTACAGCAGGCAGTGAAGAAAGCTAACGGCATGTTGGCCTTCATAACGAGAGGATTTCAGTATAGGAGTAAAGAGGTTCTTCTGCAGTTGTATAGGGCCCTGGTGAGACCACATCTGGAGTATTGTGTAGTTTTGGTCTCCTAATTTGAGGAAGGACATCCTTGTAATTGAGGCAGTGCAGCGTAGGTTCATGAGATTGATCCCTGGGATGGCGGGACTGTCATATGAGGAAAGATTGAAAAGATTAGGCTTGTATTCACTGGAGTTTAGAAGGATGAGAGGGGATTTTGTAGAAACATATAAAGTTATAAAAGGACTGGACAAGCTAGATGCAGGAAAGATGTTCCCAATGTTGGGGGAGTCTAGAACCAGGGGCACAGTCTTAGAATAAAGGGGAAGCCATTTAAAACTGAGGTGAGAAGGAACTTTTTCACCCAGAGTTGTGAATTTGTGGAATTCTCTGCCACAGAGGGCAGTGGAAGCCAAATCGCTGGATGGATTTAAGAGAGAGTTAGATAGAGCTCTAGGGCTAGTGGAACCAAGGGATATGGGGAGGAGGCAGGCACGGATTATTGATTGTGGACGATCAGCCCTGATCACAATGAATGGCGGTGAAGTCTCGAAGGGCCGAATGGCCTCCTCCTGCACCTATTTTCTATGATTCTATGTTAGTATTTTAATACATTTTGGTTTCACCATGTAGAAATTACAGCTGTGTTTATACATAGTCCCCCCATTTCAGGGCACCATAATGTTTGGGACACATGGCTTCACAGGTGTTTGTAATTGCTCAGGGGTGTTTAACTGCCTCAATGCAGGTATAAGAGAGCTCTCAGCACCTAGTCTTTCCTCCAGTCTTTCCATCACCTTTGGAAACTTTTATTGCTGTTTATCAACATGAGAACCAAAGTTGTGCCAATGAAAGTCCAAGAAGCCATTATGAGACTGAGAAACAAGAATAAAACTGTTAGAGACATCAGCCAAACCTTAGGCTTACCAAAATCAACTGTTTGTAACATAATTAAGAAGAAAGAGAGCACTGGTGAGCTTGCTAATCGCAAAGGGACAGGCAGATCAAGGACGACCTCCACAGCTGATGACAGAAGAATTCTCTCTATAATAAAGAAAAACGCCCAAACACCTGTCCGGCAGAACAGAAACACTCTTCAGGGTCAGGTGTGGATTTGTCAATGACCACTCTCCGCAGAAGACTTAATGAACAGAAATACAGAGGCTACACTGCAAGATGCAAACCACTGGTTAGCTACAAAAATAGGATGGCTGGGTTACAGTTTGCCAAGAAGTACAAGAGCAACCACAGTTCTGGAAAAAGGTCTTGTGGACAGATGAGACGAAGATTAACTTATATCAGAGTGATGGCAAGATCAAAGTATGGAGGAGAGAAGGAACAGCCCAAGATCCAAAGCATACCACCTCATCTGTGAAACACGGTGGTGGGGTTGTTATGGCCTGGGCATGTATGGCTGCTGAAGTTACTGGATCACTTATCTTTATTGATGATACAACTACTGATGGTAGTAGCATAATGAATTCTGAAGTGTATAGACACATCCTACCTGCTCAAGTTCAAACAAATGTCTCAAAACTCATTGGCCGGCGGTTCATTCTACAGCAAGACAATGATCCCAAACATACTGTTAAAGCAACAAAGGAGTTTTTCAAAGCTAAAAAATGGTCAATTGAGTGCCCGTCAATCACCCGATCTGAACCCAATTGAGCATGCCTTTTATCTGCTGAAGAGAAAACTGAAGGGGACTCGCCCCCAAACAAGCATAAGCTAAAGATGGCTGCAATACAAGCCTGGCGGAGCATCACCAGAGAAGACACCCAACAACTGGTGATGTCCATGAATCACAGACTTCAAGCAGTCATTGCATGCAAACCATATGCAACAAAATACTAAACATAACTACCAGAAGGCATAGGTTTAAGATGAGGGGGAAAAGATTCAATAAGAACCTGAGGAGCAACTTTTCATATAGAAGATGATTGGTATGTATTTCCATAACAACATTTAAAAGACACAAGATACTGGAATAACTCAGTGGGTCAGGCAGCATCTCTGGAGAAAAGAAATGGATGGTATTTCAGGATGAGACATTTCTTCAGACTCTGAAGAAGTCCGAAAAAGGGTCTCGACCCAAAACGTCGTCTATTCCTGACCCGCTGATTTACTCCAGCATTTTGTGTCTATCTTCAATGTAAACCAACATCTGCAGTTTCTTCTTAAACATTTAAAAGTCATTTGGGCAGGTACCTGGATAGGAAAGATTTAGAGGGATATGGGCCAAATGCAGGTAGATGGGACTAGTGTTGATGGATGTCATGGGTAAGTTGGTCCGTAGGGCCTGTATCCATGCTGTCTGAATCTAACCGAACAACATTGGATGCAAAAGGTGGAAAAATGTTCCACTATCAATAAGCTGTTGAATTACCTGCAACCTTTCTGTTTGTTACTAGATGAAAATACATGCAGTTTATCTATGATTTTCTATATATACCTAATTTGTATTTCATATCTGACAAACAGAATATTCCACTTAATAGAATTTGGGTGTTTGAATAGTCAGAGATTGCAATGCTTTGATTGATGTGAGAGCCTAAGTGGAGGAATGAGTTTTAAGAAACTATGCACAAGAGTAAAATGTATTGTAAAAATTGCTCTTCCATCTCCCTCTCGGCAGAATTAGTATCTTTGTGTTGTCTTGTGAAGATATCAACAAATAGGTCTGCAGTATTAAAATGAAAGGAGTTCCTGTTCTCAAATCTCTGCTTTACAGAATAGTGACGGAGAAAATAAGGCATGTGAACTGCACAATACTTGTAGCACACACAAGATACAAACTGTACAGATGCAAGATTAAAAACTAGTTACCAATAAAGATTAAATGATTCTGGGATTTTTTTCCCTGAAATTTTGAGATGGAAACAAATCCGTTCACCATATTCAAGATATTCAAGTGGAAGGAGACTGGGAAGCATGCTTCATGCAAAGATATTTACAAGGTATGTTTGAACAGACTTTTAAGTTGTATTCTAAAGGATTATTAATAATAATGGAAAAAAGAACATTGTAATTTACCGACTCAGAATGCAGAAACTTTTCAGTTAATTATAGAATTCGGTTTACTCTCCAGTAGTATTCGTTTGGACAAATGCAATTATATCCTGAAATGCTATCACAAAATAAGCGAGTTCGGTATCTCGACTGCGCATGCCCAGGTCATAGGTCATTCAGGATAAACATTCTCGCTGGCTGAGCTGCTGCATGTATGCGGACCTGTGTTTCATCCGTATTTTCCAGTTTTGCTTCTTCGAGGTAAGAAAATACTGCTTTCAAAACTATTAACTCACCGAAGCATAAAGCAATAAAATCAATAAAATCATCGTAGTTTTCTAGAAATTAACCATAAATACACCTAGTTAATAGTTTTGAAAGCAGTATTTTCTCACCTCGAAGAAACAAAACAGGAAAATACGGATGAAACGCAGGTCTGTATACACGCAGCAGCTCAGCCGCGAAAATGTTTATCCTGAATGACCTGGGCATGCGCAGTCGAGATACTGAACTCGCTTATTGCATATTTAACACATAAAGTGGCAGTAATGCAACTGAACAATGCTTTTTGTACGTAGAGACATTTCCATTTAAATAGGAATGCTGAAATATTTTGTTGTAATATGCAGATTACAATGTCATTAGGCAGGAGGGTAAATTGGAATCAGTTGTTATTGGGTAAGTCCACAGAGAACATGTAATGTCAGTTAAAGCTGATCAAAGTGCAGGATCAGCATGTTCCAGTAAGGAGGAGGGATAAGGAGCAAGGTAAAGGAACCATGGAATACCAAGGGGATTGTAAACTTGGTCAGGATGAAAAAGGAAGTATATGGCGGGTGTAAGAAAGTGGCATCCGATGGGGCTTATGAGGAACATAAAACGAAAGAATTCAAGCAGGTGATTAGAAGGGTCAGAAAGGGCCATGGAATGACATTGGTAAATCCAATTAAGGAAAATCCCAAAAACTTATATACGCACGTTAAAAATGAAACATGGAGAAAGTAGGATCGCTCAAAGGTAAAGGAGGGATTTTATGCTTGTCGTCAGAGGATGTAAGTTAGGTACTAAACAAATACTTTGCATCTGTATTCACCTAGGAGAAGGACTTGAAGGACAGTGAGGTCAATGTGGAAAATACAAATCTATGAAGGGAGTTTGAGATTCAGGAGGTGGTGATGCTGAGGCTCTTGAAAAACATTAATGTGGATACGCCAGGGCCTATGTTAATTATCCTAGGTTATTGAGGGAGACAAGAGAGGTGATTGTGGGGCCTTGAAGAGGATCTTTTCTAGGCACAGGCGAGGTCCCGGAGGACTGGAGTGTGGCCAATATTGTTCCTTTGTTTAAGAAAAGTAGAGAGAATCCAGGAATCTATAGGTCTGTGAGCATCAGGTGATAGGGAAACTACTGGAGAGAATATGTTGAGATTGAATATACTCCTCTTTGGAAGAGAATGGGCTAATTACGGATAAGCAGCACGACTTTGTTGTGTCTCACTAACTTGATTGAGTTTTCAGAGGAGATGACAAAGGAGATTGCTGAAGGTGGGGGGGGGGGTGAATTTTCTTTACATGGATTTTAGTAAGGCTTTTGATAAAGTCCCTCATGGTAGACTGATCCAGACGATTAAGATGTATGGGATTCACGATAACTTGATCATATGGATTCGGTACTGGCTTAGTCATAGAAGACAGAAGGTTGTGGTGGAGGGAAGATATTCTGGCTGGAGATCTGTGACCCCAGTGGATTCCGCAGGGATCCATGCTGGGACCTCTGCTGTTTACGATATATATAAATGACTGAGACGTAAATGTTAATGGGTTAGTGGGTAGGTTTGCTGACGAGGAAATTGGAGGAGTTACAGATAGTGAGGGGGGGCTGTTAGAAGATAAAAGGGAATATAGATGAGCGGAGAAATGACAGATGGAGTTTAACCCGAGGTGTTGCACTTTGGGAGGTTGAATGCAAGGAGTGTACACATTTATTGGCAATACCTTTAACAGCATTGATTGCAGAGGGCTCTTGGAGTCCCAGTTCATAGCTCACTGAAGGTGGCAGCACAAGTAGATTGTGTGGTAAAGAGGCCCTATGGTGTGTTTGCCTTCATTGCCAGGCACAATGAGTACAAGAATCAGAAAGTCATGATGCAGCTCGGTAGAATTTTGATTAGGCCGCATTTTGGAATATTGCGTGCAGTTCTAGTCGCATCCATTACAGAAAAGATGTGGAAGCTTTGGAGTGGATGCAGAGGAGGTTGTTGCCTGCTTTAGAGGGTTTCTGCCACAGAAAGAGGATGGAAAGACTTGGATTGTTTTCTCTGGAACATTGGAGGTTGAGGGGTGACTTGATAGAAGTATATAAAATTATGAGAGGCATAGATAGGGTACATAGTTTGAGCCTTTTTCGCACGGTGGAAATGTCCAACACTAGAGGGCATAACTATAAGATGAGAAGCGAAAAGTTTAATGGGAATATATGCAGGGCAAGTTGTTTATTTTTACACAGTGTGGTGGGGGCCTGGAACGCATTGCAAGGGATGGAAGCAGATACAATCGTAGCGTTTAAGAGCTTTTGGATAGGCACATGAAAATGTAAGCAATATGGAACATGTGCAGGCAGATAGGATCAGTTCAGCTAGACATCACATTCAACACAAATATTGTGGGGCGAAGGGCCCCTTTCCTGAGCTGTATGTTCTGTTCTATTTACAGAAAATATAGCAATTTTATGCTTTATAAATTTACTAAGTGATAGTACAAATTTCTGGCATTTAAAAAATAAATTTCCCTTACCCAACGCTGGATATCCCAAGTAGAATCTGTCTGCTCCCAACCATCCAAGAAATAAAGAAAGAGCCACAGCCACTTTATATGAATAACCAGTCCTTAAAGAAAAAAATACAAAAATGAAAATCACTGAACCTATTCAAGCTTTAGTACCTTAAATCAAGCTTTAGTTTTAGAAATACACCATCAAAACAGGTCTTGGCCCACCAGGTGCATGATGTCCATCGATTAACTGTTCACTGTAATTCTATGGTTATCCCACTTTCTCATTCCTGCATCTGAGGGGCAATTTTACAGTGACCAATAAACCTACAAACCTGACATCTTTGGGATGTGGGAGGAAACTGGAGCACTGTGGGAGGAAACTGGAGCACCGGGAGTAAATTCTCCTGGTCACAGGGCGAATATGTAAACTCTACACAGACAGCACCCGAGGTCAGGATCGAACCCAAGTTCCTGGCGCTGTGAGGCAGCAGCGCTACCAGCTGCATCACTGCCACCCATAATCACGGGGTAATTTACCATCCAAGCTCATCATCATACCTGCGGGATTTGGAGTCAGCACTCATCTCTGCAACTGGATCCTCGACTTCCTGACCAACAGACCCCAATCACTGAGGATATGGGTCAAATCATCCTATATGATAATCCTCAACACTTGCACTGCAAGGATGTGTTCTCAGCACCCTTCTTTATTCCTTGCACACCCACGACTGTGCAGTCATGTACAAATCTAAATCTATTTACAAATTTGCAGACGACACCACCATTGTGGGCCAGATATCAAATAATGATGAGACAGAGTACAGAAAGGAGATCGAGAACCTCGTGTCCTGGTGCGAGACAGCAACCTTTCTCTCAATGTCAGCAAGCCAAAAGAGGTAGTGATCAACTTCAGGAAGCGAAGCAGTACACATACCCCAGTTTGCATTGACAGCGCCCAAGTAGAGATGGTTAAAATCTTCAAATTCCTAGGAGTAAATATCACCAACAACTTCTCCTGGATCACCCATATTGAAGCAATGACCAAGAAAGCACACCAATGTCTCTACTTCCTGAGAAGGCTTCAGAAGTTCGGCATGTCCCCAACAACCCTCACCAACTTTTACAGATGCGTCTTTGGAAACAGATCCTTCCAAGACCGCAAGAAATTCCAATGAATTGTGGATGCAGCCCAGACCATTACACAAACCAACCTCCCTTTCATTGACTCTAGACCTCAAGCTACCTCAGCGAGGCCAGCAGCATAATCATGGATGAGTCGCACCCTGGCCACACCCACTTCACCCATCGGACAAAAGGTATAAAAGTGTGAAAATGCACACCTCCAAATTCAGGGACAGTTTCTTCCCAGCTATAATCAGGCAACTGAACCATTCTACCGCAACTAGAGAACAGTCCTGAACTACTATCTACATCATTGGTGACCCTCGGACTATCTTTGATCGGACTTTACCTTGCACTAAACGTTATTCCCTTATCATGCATCTCTACACTGTGAATGGCTTGATTGTAATCATTTATTGTCTTTTCACTGACTGGTTAGCACGCAACAAAAGCTTTTCACTGTATCTCAGTACACGTGACAATAAACTAAAACTGAATTCTAGAAATTATCTCTGGTATGTACAAATTTTAACACTAAGCATTCCTTCAATTTAAAAAGTGGCAAGATATAGTGCAATAAAGCACCCTTCTATCGATTGAGTAGGGTATGGATTGCACTCAGAATTCCACAATGCTAAATTCCAAATCTGAACAATACCATATCAGCTCATCATGAACACCAATGGAAATTTAGTTTGAAAATATAATCCATCTTTTTATTTCAGATTCGTATCTGATTGTGCTATAATCTTCTAGCAGTTTAAATTTTGTTACAGGAATTTGGTTTGAGATGCAGAGTTGAGGAGTCAGAGCTCAGGAAAAATCAGTCACCCTTTGAGGAGCCCTCTGAAGACCACAGCAACTGTGAAGTTAAATCTGGTTAAACAGATGGAATTGTTAAGGCAAGCTCATGTCAAGGAAGGAACTGCAGATGCTGATTTACATTGAAGACGGACATAAATCTCTAGTTACTCAGCGGGATAGGCAGCATCTCTGGAGAGAAGGAATGTGTGACGTTTTGGGTCTAGACAAGACTGAGAGTCAGGGGAGAGGGAGACATAGAGATATGGAAGGGTAAATGCAAGGAGAAGGTCCATTCTCCATGAAAATCGTCCCCATTGATCTGTGTTTTCACATCTTACCCTAACAAAATTAGCGTCAGAACCTTCAGTTTAAAATTCAAAGTTTAACATGGAAATAATTTATATACCCACCCTCTCTTTGAGACTCATAAAGTCATAGGGTGACACAGTGTGGAAACAGGCCCTTCGACAACTTGCCCACACAAGCCAACATGTCCCAGCCACACTAGTCCCACCTGCCTGCATTTGGACCATATCCCTCCAAACCTGTCCTATCCATGGACCTGTCTAACTGTTTCTTAAATGCTGGGATAGTCCCTGTCTCAACTACCTCCTCTGGCAGCTTGTTTCATACACCCACCACCCTTTGTCAGAGAGTTGTGAAGCTGTGGAATTCTGTGGAAACTGGCCCTTTGGCCCAACTTGCCCACACTGGTCATATTGGTGCAACACTCTCAGGTCCTCCCGATCTAGACATTTCGCCAGCTTCAAAATTCCTTTCCTAATCCTGTCTGTCTCCCCCTCCTCAAAAAGAATCTTAAAACCGACTGAGCGTACAAACAATAGATTGCTAAATAAATGCTGCATTATAGTCAAGTTAATTTTACTGCAAGAGATTTCACATACACTGGAAGAAACAATTAACATTTTAGTATTATCCAAAAGTCATTAAATACAGCTGACAGAGGCAGGATAAAATTAGTAATTCAAGGTAAATTAAAAAAGATTTCAGAAATTGAATGGTGTCCATAGACATTAAGAAATGCAAACCTCAAAATGGAAACAAGTTCTCAATATGCCAACCAAAATATCTAGTTCAAAAGACTAAATGATCATTCCAAAACCAAACCTTGTGAACTCTAACTTGGTACCAAATGAGTACAATTTTTAACTATGTTGCATTCCAAAATAATTCATAGAATTACAAGATCTAAAAAAAACATTTGACAATAGACAATAGGTGCAGGAGTAGGCCATTCGGCCCTTCGAGCCAGCACCGCCATTCACCGTGATCATGGCTGATCATGCACAATCAGTACCCTGTTCCTGCCTTCTCCCCAGATCCCCTGACTCCACTATTATTAAGAGCTCTATCTAACTCTCTCTTGAAAGCATCCAGAGAATTGGCCTCCACTGCCTTCTGAGGCAAAGAATTCCACAGCTTCACAACTCTCTGAGTGAAAAAGTTCTTCCTTATCTCCGTACTAAATGGTCTACCCCTTACAAATTGTAATTTGGCTTACAAATCGAATTTTCTCCGCTCAAATCAAAATTAATAGTGCAAACATGACATTCTTCTTTCAACTAATTATCTGACGAAAATAACTGTTTCAACCAATAATGGTTCAAACATTATTAGGTTGTACATAAACTATGTTTTAAAACCAAACTGTTCATCATCAGTAATGAAATATCTTTTTGATAATAATTAGAACCAAAAATTATTCCCATAGTAATTAGAACCAAAATACTTACACATTACGACATGGAAAAGGCTTATAGAAACCAACTTCCTTTCCTCTGAAAGTGTTAACAATCCCACTATCATTTTTGCAGGTGATGTTAGGTGCTGGCATACAGGGAACTAGGAGTTTAAAAAAAAATCTTCATTGTGTATAATTTCACTTTACATCATAAACAGAATTTAAGTTCTATAACTTTTGTTCACATTTACTTATCATGCACAATGTGTGACAACTAATATGCTTAAATAATTTTTTTGGATACTTATACAGTACTAATTGTAACTGAGGATGGCAAAAATTAACAATGGGATCAACCATGCAGATTAAGATATTCTAGCAAGATATTTTACACCATTTGTAAGAACATAATATTTGAACAACTTGTACTTATAAAATGCTTTTTGCATAATGCATTCCCTACATTTTCATAGGAGTACTAGCAAACAAAATTTAACATCCAATGTACATACTGAAACATTAGGAAATATGGGAAAAAGCCTGGTCATAGGAAGAGTTTAAGGAGAGTTCTTAGGAGAGAAAGCAGCAGTAAAATAAGGAGCGAATGAAATAATTTCCTAAGCACAAGCTTTGGAATTAGATGGGGCAACTGTGAATGGTACAGACATTATATCTGGTGCAGCCACAATAGTGAAGCAGAGCAAGAGGAGGATTTACTTCAGACGGCACAGATGGTAGACCAGCATGTAAATTGTGCGCTAGGCTACAGCAAGGCCTGCAGTTGGCACAGTGGTGAGATGAGGAGGACCCATCTGTGAGAGTTTATTATTTCATGGAGACCAGTGACAGAGCTGGAGGTAACATTATATTTCAGATAATAATACTGCAGTTTAGGAGCCCGATTGGTAGAAAAGATGTCATGGTTCAGGATATTATTTCCAAATCTGGGAAGTGTGGTCCTGTGTACATGAATAGCTTCTGCACGAGACAATTCCAACATACTCCTTGCAGTCTAAATAACACACATCTGCAGGAAGTGGGCTGGGAAAGCACATCTCGGACCCACTGACACTCAGCATAGAGGCACCGCAAGGCTGCGTACTCTCCCCTTTCCTTTACTCTCTCTACACCAACGACTGCACCTCCACAGACTCCTCTGTCAAGCTTCTCAAGTTTGTGGATGACACAACCCTGAGTGGACTGATCCAGGATGGGAAGGAATCTGCTTATAGACAGGAATTGACACTGCTGGCGTCCTGGTGCCTTTGCAACAACTGGAGCTCAATGCTCTTAAGACATTGGAATTGTGAACCCATTATCTCCAGGTTCAAGAACAGCTTCTTCCCATCAACCATCATGCTCTTGAACCACCCTGGGGAACATTAGCCACAACGCAACCTGTGTACTGTCTAGGTTGCACAATTAGAGTCTGGTTTACTGAGAAAAACTGATAATTTATTCGCTATTTATTAGTAGTGTTGTTTGTGTTTAACAAGTTAAAAATTCATTCTGCTACTCCGAGTGCATATGACAATTAAATGCTCTTGACTCACTAGTATAGAAAGTGGAGGGGGAGAGCAAGGATGTAATTAGCAGTATTAAGAAGGACGTATAAAGTAATTATAGACAAAATTAAGGAAAATCAAGAAATACTGTACATGCATTAAGAACAAGATGTGTAACCAGGGAAAGTGCAAAGTCCAGGATGGACCAAAGTGGCAATCTGTACCCCCAGCCAGATGACATTGGTAAATTCTTAGGTAGACACAAAATGGTGGAGTAACTCAGCGGGTCACGCAGCATCTTGGGAGAGAAGGAATGGGTGACGTTTCGGGTCGAGACCCTTCTTCAGACTGAAGCATTTTGTGTCTACCTTCGATTTAAACCAGCATCTGCAGTTTTTTCCCTACACACCGTGGTACATTTTTAGTTTAATAATTGTCATTTATATTCAGAGTGTTGATGGATATTGCAGTTGGAGAATTCAATGAAGGCAATGTTGGAATCTTAGAACAACTTACTGTAAATGAAAAAATGCACTGGAGGTCTTAGTGTGCTTTAAGGTGGATGTATTCCCTAGGCCCGATGAGATGTCAGAGGCACACCGTTCTCAGTCAAACATCAAAAAAACATACCCAACAGCCCACTGAGTCAGTGATGCCCATCATTTATCCAGTTACACTGATTCCCGTTAATTCAGGCCAGATTTCCCTAAGCCACATGCAAATTCTACCACTACAGGAGTAAATTAGCAGCCTAATAGCCTCCCAACCCACATGTATTTTGAATACGAGAAGCAGAGCACCCATAGAAATCCCACAAGGTCACAGAGAACCATCACAATGACATTAGAGGCTCTGGATTGAACACTGATTATTGGAACTTTGAGGCAGCAACTCGACTAGCTGAGCCATCACACCATAAGCAGGCTGCATCCCAGTCTGTAATGCAAAACAAGAATGGGAAATTCCTGGGACTCTGACAGATATGTGCAAATCTTCTCTGGCCAGAAAATTATAGAACATTGAATGTGATACCTTTATTCAAGAAGGGCATCGGGAATGAGACAACTAGTTACAGACCAGTGATTCTAATATCAGTGGTAGGGAAATTATTGGAAAGATATTCTGAGGGATTGGTTCAATCTGTACTTGGAGGGCAAGGATAGTCATCATGGCGTTGTTAAGAATTCTGTCCACTTAATCTGAATGAATGTTGTGAAGGTGACTAAGTGTACTAGAAGTGATGTAGACTTTATGAACTTCATGAGGCCAGTTAACAAGATCACAGAGAAAACTAGGCTTAAAAAGGTCCCTGTAATACAGGTAGTTTTGTAAATTGGATCCAAATTAGTCTACTAATTTGAGGCTGAGGTTTCATTGTCTATTTTAGTGGTTGGAAGTCTGTGACAGAGGTGTCCTGCAAGGATTGATTGTAAGAGGCCCGATTTAGTAAAGTCACAGATTGCACAAAGGTCAATAATGTTGAGAGAAAGGATGATAGTCTTCAGCTGCTGAATGATGTTGGTAAGATAGACAGAGCAACGGCAGGTGAAATTTAATCTGGAAAAACACCAGGTGATGTATTTTGGGAGGACAACTACTGTAATGCTGGCTGTTTGTTATGTACATTAACCATCTGGATGTACTCAATGGTAGGACCCCAGAAGGTACTGATCAGCAGAAGGAACTTAGTGTATGTTTC
This sequence comes from Rhinoraja longicauda, assembly GCF_053455715.1. NCBI lineage: Eukaryota > Metazoa > Chordata > Chondrichthyes > Rajiformes > Arhynchobatidae > Rhinoraja > Rhinoraja longicauda. The sequence continues at coordinate 29,734,002 of NC_135963.1, read as the reverse complement.
TGCAAGATCAGCTTCAGTTTACCTTAGTTTATTATTGTCGCGTATACAGTGAAAAGCTTTTTGTTGCATGCTATCCGGATGCAGTAGATAGTTAGAGGATGTGCCTGCAAAGCCTTGTTTAACTTGGTACTCCTTCCAGGTGAGACAGAGTGCAAAAAGCATTGGACTCCACTGCATTTGGCATTCTGCTCAAACAATTGGTCAGTCATAACACATAAACAAGATTGAACACAGCATAATAAGATGAAAGGACACAAAATAAAGATCCCACATTTTCACTTAGTTAGGTGAAAAGAAAAACCTTTGCTACTTTTGAAACCCTATTAAGAACAGTTTCAGAGAAGTTATTCACAGATCTTTATTAAACATGTGTAGAGTTTTGGACAGAACTAATGATCGTTACACTATATTTGAAAATAACGAATGAAATAATTTCTCTTTCTCAAACAAATCTGCCTAACCATGTAATCTTTTTGAGGATTTATGTAGTTATGCCAGATACTATCTCACAGGATAGAGAACAAATCCAAACTGTTCTTTCATACCTCTAGAAATAGTCTGGTGATGCAAGTAGAAGCAGGAAACAAATCAATTATCCTTTTACTCAGAACGTTCATGTAAATTATAAGTAGTAAGAAAATAGTATTACCAAAGGCAGTATTATTTGTGCAATTTTCTGGTTCTTGTGTTATATCACTTATCTTGGGAGTATCACAGATATATGTACAGAAGCAAAAGGTTAAGGAAACATTTCTCCATACTTAAAATCTATCTCCTCAAGACAGCACATTTATATGTTTTGATTTTAATCATTAATATTTCAAATAATTTAGTATCATTACAAAATTAGCAGCACAGTATTTAGGAATTCAGTATAATTCAGAAAATTTCATAAAATTATATATACATCCCAGGAAAAAACCCCTAAACATTATTGTATGAAATAACTTCAATAAACTTGATTTACTAAATTTCAGTGCATACATAGTTGAACAGTAAGAATATTGTAAAATCTGTTACCCTAAATCATATTTGCTAAAGTTAATAACGGAAAGCATCAATGCTCACTGTAAAGGTATGCGCCATCACATCAATGCATCCGTTTATACTTTTAAGCGACAATGGTCACGAAGATCATTGAAGCAGTCGGAAACTTACAAGCCTCATTGTTTAGATATGTCAGTTTGCAGGGCAATCCGCCTTTTGGCAGATAAACTACTCGAAATGACATTTTTTTTAAATGCACGTCTCTCTCCAATCTTTTCTGGCAACATCGGCCGAGAAGATTCCTCATCATGCTAATGATCAGACACTTGTTCCTAATTATGATTACATCGAAACGCCATCACACCTGCTCGAGAGCAACGCCGATTTCTCTATTAATATAAACATATTGTTACATAAAGGATATTGCCCGAGTCGTAGCTCCTCGCATTTTTCGATATCAACAGAAGCGACGTTTAAGAAACAAGGACAGAGAAACAGAGCGAACAGCCACAGCGACCACCGCTCCCTGGGCGGCGCCATCTTGCAACATGGTCACGTGATACCCGAGCAGGAAGTTGGATGTTTGCTTCACAGATCAGTTCTGAAGTAGGCTGAGCACAATTACAAAACAGCATTGCCATTTCTTCGGCAGTTCCTCCTGAGGTGACTAATGAGCTAAAGTAGACAGTCATTCAGTTGAGAGGTGGTGTCCTACTGATGTATGAACTCTTAGTTTGCTATCCCAAGAGTGTTTAATTGTCAAATGGCCTGAAATGGAACAATGAAATTCTTACTTGGAGTAACATAACAGGTCTGTAAACCCAGTACTCAATAGATACCATAATAAAACAAGTAAAAAAAGTTCAATACATTAAAAAAAATAGTGCAAAACAAAACAAAAACCATAATGCTCTTTCTCATGTAAGTTGTCATAGGTTAGAGAAATCCAACAAGTCTGGATAAATGATACATATTTCCAAAGAGGCTTAGAGAGCATCCTTGAGTCATTTCCCCAGTCCATTTAGTATGCTATTGTATTGTATTGATGGAGTTTCGAATAGTCAGCTTCAAGATCTGGGTTGAATATAGCAAATGGCATGGACCACTCATTGGATCCTACTATGTGTAATTCAATATTGGGGAGGATGGCCTGGGACTTTTGTTGTTTATCGTGCCAGTGAATTTGAAGTATAAGAAAATAACTGCAGATGCAGGTACAAATCGATTTATTCACAAAATGCTGGAGTAACTCAGCAGGTCAGGCAGCATCTCGGGAGAGAAGGAATGGGTGACGTTTCGGGTCGAGACCCTTCTTCAGATTGATGTCAGGGGGGTGGGAGAAAGGAAGGATATAGGTAAAAGAATTGCTCAAAGACTTAAAGAGCCAAATGATGTTCCTAATGAAATGTGAAACAATGCACTAGTGAACCACACCTGTAATGGATGGGTACCCCAAACCTTCAGATATAATAAATGCATAACTATAACATTGTATGCAAATTAGGTGAACAAAATATTCAACCTCAGAATTGGATCTTCAAATTGTACAAAAAAAGTAATCACAAAATTTGGTATTGTTACCCACAAATTATACACAAATACTGATATATAAATTATGCCCGTTCCCATAGCTTGCATGTACAATATAAATATGTTTTGCATTTATATTGCACTTAACATGGACATCTAAAAGAGGAATCCATAGACCAGCTGGAGGTCGTATCCTCCTTGCCTCCAACTCACAGAAATAAACAATTTATAGTCTGTCTATTTAACTTGAATTATATTTATTCTTTGGAACCAAAGACAGCTCATGTCACATAACTCCCTTACCAACCTTTTTGGAAAAATCCTGCAATCTATCATTAAGTACATGGTGTTAGGGGTCTTAGAAAATCATTGTATGATTAAATAACATCTGTATAGTTTTTCAATGGGAAATCACATTTGACAATTTCTGAAACAGTTTTCTAAAGGTGTAATTCGCAAAATAGACAGATCAGAACCAATGAAGATGGTGCATTTAGACCTTTAAAAAAGATACAAAACAAAAGCCTGCTAAATAAAATAATTTAAGGAGAGAGCGGTAACATAGTTAGCAAATAATTAAATTAATAAAATTATGGAAAACAGAAAGAATTAGTAATTTTTCTCAGATTGGTATATGGTTACATGTTTGTTGTCACATGAATCAGCATTGAGCTCCCAGCTATTCATACAAGATCTGAATTTGCTGATTCAGTAAATGTGGGACGTAAACACTCAGATACAATAAAATAACAGGAAGATGAATGGAATGATGGCCACTATCGCGATGAGTTTGGGGTACAAAGGTAAGTCTTACTGAGATTGAAGGGTGCTTCGATAAGATCTCTATTGGAGTAATGTGTCTAATTTTGAACTCTGTCACTGAGGTTGAATAGACAGTGCTGTAAACATTCACTAATTCACTAACTGGATTCCTGGTATCAGGAGATTGTTCTGTGGAGAATAATTGAAAAATCTAGACCTAGGGAGTTTAGGTTATCTGATTGAGACATCCTAGATTCTGGAAGATTTCATAAAATAGACACTGGAGGTCATATCCTCCTTGCCTCCAACTCAAGAGAAATAAACCATTTATAGTCTGTCTATTTAACTTGAATTATATTTATTCTTTGGAACCAAAGAAAGCTCATGTCACATAACTCCCTAACCAACCTTTTTTCATTATCTTAAGTACATAAAATACAGCAGGAGTAGGCCATTAAGCTCACCATGCCTGTCCACAGATGAATAAAATCATTGCTGAACTTTTACCTTTTCCCCGCACGATTCCCTTACTATATATTAATCTATGTCTTGAATATAACTGGTGGCTGAGCCTTTAGTCCTCTTGGACAGAGAAATACTAAGATTCACTACCTTCTGTCTTGAACGGCTGTCCCCTGGATTTAGTCAAGAGAAACACCAACACTGCATTTGCTTGTCCATCCCATAAAATATTGTATATTTTAATGAGATTACCCCCATACTCTTCTAAGCTCCAACAAGTGTAAGCCTGTCTCTTCAACCATTTGGTCAAGAATCAATTTGGAGAACATTTTATGTTGCACATGCTGGTTTATACCAAAGATAGACACAAAATGCTCGAGTAACTCAGCAGGTAACTCAAAATCTCTGTAGAAAATGGAGAGGTGACGTTTCGGGTCTGAAGAAGGGTCCTGGCATCACCTGTCCATTCTCTCCAGAGATGCTGCCTGACCTGCTGAGTTCCTCCAGCATTGTGTCTATCTTTTTTATTTTATCTTTCTAATCACTTACATTGCCTGTATGTTAACATTCAGTGATTTTTAGACAGATACCCAATTTCTTCTGCACACCAACACTGTTCAATCTATCCCTTTTCTTTAGAAAATTAATTTTGCCTTTCTATTTTTTCTCTCCCCATGTTAATGAATTTATTTTACTTAACATGCTTTTGTTCATTTATTTCACATGTCCATATCCACCTAATGCACATTGCATCCTCCTCTGAACCCACATTGCCACCCAGCCCTGCATCATAAGTAAACTTGAATCTACTGCACGATCTCCTCATCCAGAATGAAACCGTCAGATTACCAAATGCAAAAACGTTAATGTCAAATTGAAAATGAACCCAAATGAATTTCTGTTTGCTACAACATTCTAAATTTCTGGGACCCGATGCTTGTAAAAATGCACCCTTCAAACTTTGTATGGTACCCTTCTGTAGTGAACACAGATGTACAAAAGAACCATGATTTACACCTTCACATGGTTTAATTGTTGCTTTTCCTCTGAGCTATATTTATGTTCCTTGTACATTTCAAAAATATTTTCCTTGACTTTACTGCTTGTTTATTATCATCTGCTCTTTACTGAGCAATCTAATTTCCTTTAAAAAAATAAACATTTCACTTTCAATGCTTGGGAAGTTGTCTTGTACAACCTCATAGCTTGCCTCTGGGAGACCCGTGATTTTAGTAACCCCGGGGGTAGTAACATCCCCGGCCGGGGATAGGTGACCCAAGTCCGGCCGATCACTGCCAGGGATGGCGACCCGCCGACTGGTCAGGTCGCTGCCCGGAGAGGTAACTCGATGTCCGGCCGGGGGTGGGTGGGTGTTCCGCTGTCCTGCAGATCTGCCTGGGATGGCGACCCACCGCCCACTGCCGGGGGAAGTAACTCAATGCCCGGCCTGGGGATGAGGGGTGACCTGCCGATCACTGGCAGCGATAGCGACCCGCTGCCGGGTGAGGAGACTCAATGCTCGGCCGGTCACTGGCAGGGATGGCGACTCGCCTGAACCGCCCGCTGCCGAAGGAAGTAACTCAATGCCCGGCCCGGGAGTGAGGGATGACCCGCTGTCGGGGGAGGTGGTTCAATAAATGCCCGGCCTGGGGGTGAGGGATGACCCGCTGCCGGGGGAGGTGGTTCAATGCCTGGGTGGGTGACCAGTTGCTCGACTGACCACTGGCAGGGATGGCGGTCCACTGTCAGGGGAGGTGGTTCAATAAATGCCCGGCAGGATGACCCGACACCGGGGGAGGTGACTCAATGCCCGGCCTGGGAGTGAAGGGTGACCCGCCGCCGGGGGAGGCGACTCAATGCCCGGCCTGGTGGTGAGGGGCGACTCGCCGCCGGGGGAGGTGACTCAATGCCCGGCCTGGGGGTGAGGGGTGACTCGCCGCCGGGGGAGGCGACTCAATGCCCGGCCTGGTGGTGAGGGGCGACTCGCCGCCGGGGGAGGTGACTCAATGCCCGGCCTGGGGGTGAGGGGTGACTCGCCGCCGGGGGAGGCGACTCAATGCCCGGCCTGGGGGTGAGGGGCGACTCGCCGCCCGGCCGATTACCGGCAGCGATGGCGACCCGCCGCCGGGGGAGGCGACTCAATGCCCGGCCTGGGGGTGAGGGGTGACCCGCTGCCGAGGGAGGTGGTTCAATGCCCGGCCTGGGGGTGAGGCGTGACCCGTGCCCGGCTGATCACCGGTAGCGATGGCGACCCGCCGCCGGGGGAGGCGACTCAATACCCGGCCTGGGGGCGATGGATGACCCGCCGCCGGGGGAGGTGACTCAATGCCCGCACGATTTCCTGTCTCAGGTGAGCTGTGAATCACTTCCGCTCGGGCGGGCAGGTGAGGCCGGACGGGGCAGCGGCCGCTCAGCTGAGGAGGTGACCGAGGTAAAGTGATGGGGGGCCGCTGGCCCTAGTGACGGAGCTTGGCGACCAATGTTACCGCGGCCTCAGACTCAGTGGCCGAGCAGAGAGCGCGGGCCTCAGTCAGCTGACGGGTGTGGTAATTTCTGCCGAGTTATAGAGGAGGCAAAGTTTTTACTCTCACCACAAGGAAGTGGCATTCTGCTAAAAACTATCCCCATGTGTGGACAGACGTATTGTTGGTTTACTCTCCATGTTTGATTTTAATACAGGATGATGAGTTGTAATCTTTAATGTGTCCAGGTTGTCAATTTTCTGCATTGAGCCAGAATCATTATAAGATAGAGGATAACTTGTCATATAAGGACATCTCATTTTAGAACCACAATAAATATGTTTTCTTGAAGGTAGCTGCCACATAATTCTCAATCTTTTGCTGATGTGCAAATACACTATTGAATCAAACTGTTGAGGGCAATTATTAACAATAAGAAAAAAACAAAACACGAAATGCTGGGTCAGGCAGTATCTGTGAAAAGCTTTTCAGTCAAAAACATTATAATTTCAGATTTTAGATATCTGAATATTTTTAATTTTCTTCATGCTCAACTACTTTTCAATTTTTAAGAAGAGTTTTTGACATGATGCCCTCCATCTTCATTAATAAATTTCAGAAAAACAAAAACAAAATGCAGAGGTTTTGTGAAAAAAACAACTATTTTCTATTTTTGCAACGGAAGGATGAAATGATGGCTGAAGTTGCTTTCAAACCAAGGCACGAGCAAAACAGAACAGCTGAAACAAAATCAGAAATGCCAGAGGCACTCAGGTCAAAAGATATAGTTAAGATTAGTTGATGTTTCAGTTCAAAATACTTTCCCAGATCAAAAAGATATTCCAGAAAAAAAAGTTTAAAAGAGCATATTTAGTTACATACAGGTTTCCACCATCATAAAACCCTCAAAGTAATTTATAGCAAAAGTTTTAGTCAGTGTTCCAATGTTAGGAAAAGTGTCAAGCAATTAGTTTCCTGTTTTTCGCTGATTAGTGTTTTAAGATCTCTTATGTTAATGCTAGAGGGCAGTTTGGACCTCATTGTGACCAATCATTAAATCAAACATATATAAAAAAATAACTACAGTGACTGTCAAATGCTGAGAAGGCTAACAGGATGATTAATGCTAGAGTTGACATGTACAGGGACATAATGAAAGATGGGACAAAAGAAAGCAGATTAAAGAGAAAAGGAGTGGGTGAAATGCAAGAGGGACCAGCAGCCAGGATCTCAATTAAGTTATATAAATCCAAACGAGCATGGGATTCCCATGGTAGCATAAAATTATTTTTACTTGGTCCCTCGAATGTGAGGTGAATTGCATGATGAATTGGTAATTGGAAGAAGTAACCAATAGTCTTATCACATGATCAGAACTTGTTATGTTCTGTGGGAGGGGTAAATGTATATTAGCTGCATTTGTGTTTTGAATTGAATGGTGACAGGGAGGAGAGCAGGGATGATGGATAATGGCAGGATGAAATTAGATGCACCCTCATGAGAACATAACTTAATATGGTTAATTTTGAATGTTCTGAAAAATCTCAAAAGGTTGATGGGTAAAAAAGTGTAACTGTTTCCAATGTTTACGATTTTTTTGCCTTTCAACGTACATATTTAAGTATATATTTATTCCATTTTAAAGTGAATGTAATTAAACTTTGGAGGTCTGGCATGCAGCAAAACTGATAAAGCAACCTTATTAGAGAAACAGAAATTGATTTGAGTTGGTTGCCATATGAATATTGTATTTCAAATCAATACCATTTCTCTTATTATTATAGATTCTTTGAAATAGAGCAACCAATTGAAGATATAATCATGCCAGAAAACCCGTTAACAGGTACTGTCTTTAATAGCATCTTAAAGTTATTCCTGTTTGTCATGCCTTATTTCTCTTGCCATCATTAAATATATGACCATAGAAAATCTATAGTTAACCTCTAATAGCACATTCTTACCAGTTGGCCTTGTTCCATTGCCAGTTTCGTCCCACTAGACCCTTAAAAAAACCCATACATGATTTTAAAAAACTTTAAATTATTTTGACCTGTTTCATTTTTGTTTCACTATTTAAAGCATTATTTTTAGCCATTATTTGATGGGTTTTGAGTGGGTGAAATAGGGGTACCATGAAAGGTAGAAGAAACGAAATAAAAGTTGTAGACGACATAAACAGCATGAAGGATGTGGTAAAGTGCGGAATATTTGAAACACAAATCGGGTGAAGAAACAGGAGGCTAATGTGCAGGATTCGGTGAATTAGGGAGGTAATTGATGATGATTGGAAAGATTAGCAGCACAATGAATGTAAGCATGGGGGTTTGGTGATGGAATATCATCAAATATTATCAAAAGCCCACACCACGCTGGCCATGCTCTCATCTCACTGGTACCACCGGAGAAAAGGTACAGAAGCCTGAGCACCAGTTTCTCCTTGTGAATTTCTCATTTTGTGAATAAATCGATTTGTACCAGCATCTGCAGTTATTTTCTTATACTACCAGTTTCTCCAAGTTCAATAACAGCTTCTTCTCATCAACCATCAGGCTCTTAAATCACCCTGCACAACCCCAAACACAATGTTTCCTCAGCACTGAACTACTATGAACTTTGCACTACTACGGTTTTAATACATTCATTAGTCTGGCCTATCATGGCCTAACTTACCTGTAATAACTGATTATTTATTGTATCTTTATTTGTTGTGTTGTTGCTTTTAATGTGTCTGTAAATCTGCAGCAAATAAGAATTCTATTGTGTTAGTCCTGTTGCATATGATAATAAAACACCATTGACTCTTAAAGTATTGAATATATGAAAGATACATAGGCATAATGAAAATAAGGCAGTGATTGGAAAGACAGAAAGCATTGTGGATATACTGTGGAGAAGCAAATATGACAAAGGATGCGATGGAGTATGGGAAAAAATATAAATCAGTGGGGCTCGTGAAGTGGAAATTAAAGGAAATGGAGACATTAGATGAAAGGAATAAAGAAAGAAAAATGAAAAGTCCCTTCGGCCTAAATTGCCTACACTGACCAATGTATCCCAACTACACTACTCCCACTAGCCTGTATTTGGTCCATATCCCTCTAAACCTATCACATCCATGTACTTGTCTAAATGTTACTTTAGGACCTTACTTACACCTTTGTCCTCTGGTTCTCGATTCCCCTACTCTGGGCAAGAGACTCGATCTCGGTGCATTTACCCGATCTAATCCACATTCTTTTGTATACCTTGATAAGATCACCCTCATCCTCCTGCGTTCTCTCTGTACATGCTCCCCCTCGGCCAAATCATTCAAAGGCACGGCATTTTCTTCTACTGCTATGCGGATGACACACAGCTTTATCTCCCCCTGAAACCCAACAACCGGTCAGATTTAATCAGCCTCATGCACTGCCTTGAGGACATAAAATGTTGGATGGCATAGAACTTCCTTCAACTAAACGAGAGCAAGTCTGAGGTCATCCTATTCGCCCCCCCCCCCCCCCGACTCTATCAAAACGATAACAGGCAGCCTTGGAAGCCTATCCTCCCATGTCAAAAACCTTGGCGTGATATTTGACTCTGCATTAAAGTTTGACAAGCAAGTCAACGCTGAGATAAAAGCCAGCTTCTTCCAGCTTCGTACCATAGCTAAAATCAAACCATTCCTCCAATTTGACGACATTGAAAAAATCATCCACGCATTCATTTCCTCCCGCCTAGACTACTGCAACTCCCTATACACTGGGATCAACCAATCATCCCTGTCCCGCCTGCAATTGGTTCAAAACGCCGCAGCGAGACTCCTGACGGGTACCCGTAAAAGGGACCATATCACCCTGATTCTGGCCTCTCTCCATTGACTCCCAGTACAGTACAGAATTAACTTCAAGCTCCTCCTATTCACATACAAAACCCCAAACGGGCTTGCCCCCTCCCCCCAAGTCCTGGATTCATTGGTCAAAAATCTTCTAACCCACCACTCTATCTCCAGGTCCCTCAGGTCGGTCGACTTGGGGCTACTGACTATCCCGCGGTCTAGGCTTAAGCTCAGAGGTGACCGCGCTTTTGCGGTTGCAGCTCCTAGACTGGAACAGCATCCCTCTCCCCATCAGAACTGCCTCCTCCATCGACTCCTTTAAGTCCAGGCTCAAAACCTATTTCTACTCCCTCGCGTTTGAGGCCCTCTGAGGGGGCGCTGGGAACTGTTTATGTATGTGCTGTTATGTTTGTGTGCCATTGTATGTTCGTTCTTAGTACCTGAATCTGATGTACAGCACTTTGGTCAACGTGGGTTGTTTTTAAATGTGCTATACAAATAAAATTGACTTGACTTTACTTATTTAACCTCCCGCTATAGCTCAGGCCCTCAAGTCCTGGCATCATTCTCATAAATCTTCTCTGCACTCTTTCCAGCTTGACAACATCTTTTCTATAACAGGGTGACCAAAACTGAACACAATATTCCAACTGTGGCCTCACTGCGGCCTTGTACTGCTGTAACATAACTTCCCAACTTCTATACTCAAAATCCTGACTGATGAAGGCCAATGTGCCGAAAGCCTTTATTACCAACTTATCTACTTGTGACACCACTTTCAAGGAACTATGTACCCGCATTCCTAGATACCTCTGCTCTAGAAACACTCCACAATGCCCTGCCATTTACTGTGAAGGTCCTGCCCTGGATGGATTTCCTAAAATGCAGCATCTCACATTTATCTGCATTAAAATCTATTTAATGCCCGACTGATCAGATCCTGTTGTGACATTTGATAACCATCTTCACTATCTACTATATCATCCACTTTGGTGTCATCTGCAAACCTACTGATCATGCCTTGTACATTTTCATCCAAACCATTGATGTAGATGACAAACAGCAATAGGCCTAGCACCGAACCCTGAGGTGCACCATTAGTCAATTGTTGTATGATATTATGTTTTCGAGCAATTTGTGTAGGGAATGTATGTATTGTGGCAGGAAAATGTATTGACCAGTTCCCAAACCCTCCACAGTCCCCTCAGCTCTCTCCTCCTTACATTTAAATATGGTTCACCATACATATGCCTCCTTCATTGAAATAATTTACCCTGACTCAATTGATAGATTATATCGTGTGCTGTTACAAATGTTTAAAGGGTAGCAATGCTAATTTTATTCAATTAAATTTTCTTTGTACAGTTGATAAACAGCAGGTATTGCAAGCACTGGCTCGCTTGCAGACACGATTACGTGAGAGAGGAGATTCGTCTCAAAACGAGAAGCTAGGTATTTTCCGTGATACAATTGAAAGCCCCTTATTCAATCAAATAATAACCCTTCAGCATTCCATCAAACAACTAAAGGAACAGGCAAGTGCTTAAAATGTTTTTTAATACAACTGCTTATTTAATTCTGTTTGGAGATCCACTTGAAAAATATATGTAACTTTTGTGAAATTATATTTCTTTGCATTTTAATTTTTTTTTAAATTGTCTCTCCATGCGTCTCAACTTTAGTTTTACCTGTAATATTCAGAAATCCGATCAACCATGACATTATTAAATCACAGAATAGATTAGAAAGATGTGAAAACATTAATCTGTTTGTGTCAGTGCTTCATATCATGCAGCAATTAATCTACAGTGAGCACAATGAAAGCCTGGCAAATCTCTTGTTAACCTTATGTTTCACAAAATCTTCTTTGATTTGGTACATTTTAAACTATTCCGTTATGGATTTTTAAAAAAGGCTTCCTTCAGGAAGAATCTGTTGTATTGCTGAGTTTAGTTGCTCTTAAATTTCAAATAATGTTATTGAGTATGTGTCTATCCACAGCTGAACTGCATGCCCACAAATGCATCTCCCAATTTTGACTTTTCACAAACGGGACTCTTGGTCTTCGATGCAGAACATTCTATGAACAATGCAGATGTGGCAGAAGATGCAAAGCTCTTTCCAGATATTCCATTTGATGGCCAGCCAGGATTATTGCAGACATCTGAAAAAACACAAGAGGAGTTTGATAATGTTATGCAAATTTTAGCTCAGGTCAGTGTTTATTTTTAATATAAACCACCAGGATATTGATGAATAATAATGGGGTGAACTTTTACAGCTAGCCTTGACAATTTGATATTTTAACATATCTTGTGGAAAGGGGGAAACTAAACACAGAATTTAATTGCAAGAATATATTTGTGAAACATTTAAAAGATGTTCCCTTTTGCATGAATCTTGGTAACAGTATTTAGGTGCATCACAAAACATAATGTATATTTAGAGTACTTACTAGACCAAGTGGACCCAAACCTGTCCTGCATTGGTGCAGCACCCTCCCCCCCTCCCCCCTCCCCCCTCCCCCCTCTCCCCTCCCCCCTCCCCCCTTCCCCCCTTCCCCCCTCCCCCCTCCCCTCCCTTCCCCCTCCTCCTCCTTCCCCCTCCCTCCCCTCCTCTTCCCCCTCCCCTTCCCCTCCCACCTCACTCCACCCTCTCAACCCCCCTATCCTCCCTCCTTCCCCCCCTCCCTCCACCCCCCTCCCTCCCTAGGAGATAGATTTAAACTAAAATGTGAATAACTTAAAAAATATAACACCGATTTCAATTAAACTTCTTCCATTAGCACCAATGATGGTGAGTAAGGTGGGCCTAAAATTGTTGCGCTATTGTATACCATTTTGGCTATCGTTCAGGAACAAACAAACAAACATACAAGAGTTTTAGTATATAGATTGATTGGCCAATTTAATCACGACTGTTTCTTAATTTTTGAGAAATTCTGCATAATACTGTCTGTTGTTCATTTTCCATTTTGATGTATGCATGTAATTTGTCATGTGCATGTTTGGCTAATTATAAATATACACAGTGCCCTCCATAATGTTTGGGACAAAGACCCATCATTTATTTACTTGCCTCTGTACTCCACAATTTGAGATTTGTAATAGAAAACAAAAATGACATGTGGTTAAAATGCACATGGTCAGATTTTATTAAAGGGTATTTTTATACATTTTGGTTTCACCATGTAGAAATTACAGCTGTGTTTATACATAGTCCCCCCATTTCAGGGCACCATAATGTTTGGGACACATGGCTTCACAGGTGTTTGTAATTGCTCAGGTGTGTTGAAATGCCTCCTTAATGCAGGTATAAGAGAGCTCTCAGCACCGAGTCTTTCCTCCAGTCTTCCCATCACTGGAAACTTTTATTGCTGTTTATCAACACGAGGACCAAAGTTGTGCCAATGAAAGTCAAATAAGTCATTAGGAGACTGAGAACCAAGAATAAACTGTTAGAGACATCAGCCAAACCTAAGGCGTACCAAAATCAACTGTTTGGAACATCATTAAGAAGAAAGAAAACACTGGTGAGCTTACTAATCGCAAAGGGACTGGCAGGCCAAGGAAGACCTCCACAGCTGATGACAGAAGAATTCTCTCTATTATAAAGAAAAATCCCCAAATACTTGCCCGACAGATCAGAAACACTCTTCAGGAGTCAGGTGTGGATTTGTCAATGACCACTGTCCGCAGAAGACTTCATGAACAGAAATACAGTGGCTACACTGCAAGATGCAAACCACTGGTTAGTCGCAAAAATAGGATGGCCAGGTTACTGGTTGGCAAGGAGTACTTAAAAGAGCAACCACAGTTCTGGAGAAAAGGTCTTGTGGACAGATGAGACAAAGATTAACTTATATCAGAGTGATGGCAAGAGCAAAGTATGGAGGAGAGAAGGAACTGCCCAAGATCCAAAGCATACCACCTCATCTGTGAAACACGGTAGTGGGGGTGTTACGCCCTGGGCATGTATGGCTGCTGAAGGTACTGGCTCACTTATCTTCATTGATGATGCAACTGCTGATGGTAGTAGCATAGTGAATTCTGAAGTATATAGACACTCCTATCTGCTCAAGTTCAAACAAATGCCCCAAATCTCAGTGGGCGGCAGTTCATTCTACAGCAAGACAATGATCCCAAACATACTGCTAAAGCAACAAAGGAGTTTTTCAAAGCAAAAAAATGGTCAATTCTTGAGTGGCCAAGTCAATCACCCGATCTGAACCCAATTGAGCATGCCATTTATATGCTGAAGAGAAAAATGAAGGGGACTAGCCCCCAAAACAAACATAAGCTAAAGATGGCTGCAATACAGGCCTGGCAGAGCATCAACAGAAAAGACACCCAGCAACTGGTGATGTCCATGAATCGCAGACTTCAAGCCGTCATTCCATGCAAAGGAGATGCAACTAAATACTAAACATGACTTCCTTCATTTACATGACATTGCTCTGTCCCAAACATTATGGTGCCCTGAAATGAGGGGACTTTGTATAAACACTGCTGTAATTTCTACATGGTGAAACCAAAATGTATAAAAATAGCCTTTATAAAAATCTGACATTGTGCACTTTAACCACAGGGGGTTTTTGTTCTATTAAAAATCTCAAATTGTGGAGTACAGAGGCAGATAAATAAATGATGGGTCTTTGTCCCAAACATTATGGAAGGCGCTGTATTTGAATTCATTTTTTTTTTGCCTCTGTTAATTCTACATTTGAAAATATTAATTAGGGACGGCAAGTAGAACATATTGAATTGAGCAAGCCAACAACTGGAAGCCTAGGATTCAGTGTGGTTGGTCTTAAAAATGATAATATGGATGAACTTGGTATTTTTATACGGGAAATCCAGAAAGGAAGCATAGCAGAGAGGTAAAATTTATGTTTTAACTACAATTTTTTGGTACTGATATTACTAGAGCTTTGACATTTTTGAGAGATTATGTTATGTTCCAGCTGCTGTAATATTTTCATTTACATAAATTGTCGCATGCAAGTGATCTTTTTAAATAACTAGAATATTATGGAAACCGGCTCTCTTGTGGGACATAACTTCCTTTTGCATCTTTGAGTCTTTAACCCTCAATATTTACAGGCTAATTTGCATCAGAATTAAACATTGTAGCTTTGTATAGACTTTTTCTGATTTGCTTAATCTACATTTGAAACTATTCATTAGAGTAGATAAGGAGAACACATTAATTGAACAATCCAGCAACTGGAAGTCTAGGATTCAGTGTGGTCGGCCTTACAAATGATAATGTATTGCTGGAAGTGCACGGTGAGAGTCCAGGACCATGGAAACAGCTGTTGAATGTAGAGCCCAGTTGAGTGCACTTGCCCTTGGAGACCAAGTGTCCAGCCATTGTCAACATATTCATCTAAGAATGACAGAATATGCAGCTTAACGCAACATGCAACAATCCAAAGGTCGTCTCCTACTCTGCCTATGCCTCTCGAAAGTGACTTAAAATCCCGCGGTAAATGATGATCTTGGTGCACAGAAGTAGCTGCGTGGCTGTGGAAGGCAGCAACTGAAATTCATCTTTAGCCAGAGTGGTTGGAAAGGTGAAGCAGCCACTGAAAACTCTCTAGCAATTGGGTGAGCAAGCACATCGAGCACAGCATTTACTGTGAGAGGAACCAACGGCAGAGGGATGGGTGCCACCATGACACTGGACCATAAAGACACAAAGGAGGCTAAACAATAAATGCATATCCTCTTAGGCCAAGATCAGAAGACGTTTGCAGTGACTGGAGACGATAGAGAGTGTTGACTCTTTGTGTGCTGTCCTAGAAGGAGATTTACCATTTTCCACTACAATCGTACCATTCTTAAGTTGTGCGTGATTGTACTCGTATAGAATTATTTGACTGGATAGCACGCAAAACAGTGTTTCTCTATCTCGATACGTGTGACAATAATAAACTAAACTGAACTTTGCTCTCTTATAAGGAAAGGTTCATATAAGTCAGAGGACGTTTCACATTTTAGAAGCCATGTCAACAAAGTTATCAGTGATGAAAGTCACTATCATTTTCAAAGTGCCATCATGAGCCTTTTGGTCAATTGAAGAAAAGATGTTTGAAGATCAAGACTTTAACCGTGGCATAACGCTCATGGTCTTGCAGGCAGTCATGATCCCCGCCCTCTGTTTCTAGGAGCTGGATTACCTGTAGCATGCAGCTCACGGCACATGAACGGTACTACCAATATAGTATTTGGAGAATATTCCAAATTACCAGAAGAATAAGTGAACCAATGTCATGATGTCATTTACTGGCTTGATATGGACTCCTGAAAAAGTGACACTATTCCAAGCTCTGTCATAGAAACACAGAAAATAGGTGCAGGAGTAGGCCATTCAGCCCATTCGACCCAGCACTGCCATTCAATATGATCATGGCCGATCATCCGAAATCAGTACCCTGTTCCGGCTTTTTCCCCATATCCCTTGAATCCCTTAGCCCTAAGAGCTAAATCTAACTCTCTCTTGAATATTGTCATGGGAAAATAGAAAGAGTTAGATAGCTCTAGGGGCTATTGGAATCAAGGGATATGGGAAGGCAGGCACGGGTTATTGATTGTGGACGATCAGCCATGATCCCAATGAATGGCGTGTTGGCTCGAAGGGCCGAATGGCCTCCTCCTGCACCAATATTCTATGTCTGTTTCTATGTTTCTAAGCGATAACTGGTGGATAGAGAAAAAGATTTAAGGATGTGCTCGAATTCTGGGAAAAAATACAGAGGGGGGATCTAATTGAAGCTTACCAGATAGCATAAGGCCTGGATAGAGTGGATGTGGAGAGCAGATTCAATGGATCGAATAGCCTAATTCTGCTATGACTTCTGATTTTACAATCTTTTGATTTCTGAACTAATTTTATGGTGTGCTTTGATAAATTAATTCAGAGCATGTGGCCCACGATTAGACAGTAAATTGGTTTGGAGGCCAAAAAGAGAATTAGTGCATCTAACGGAGATGTTACACTGTTGGAATATGTATGGTTCTCTGAGTTTTGGGAACACGGTATGTGTTGTACAGAGAACATTTTTATTTATGAACTGTTGGAAGAGTATTTAATAGATTGTTTTGGTGGTGAAGAACATTTTGTTGAATATGTTGATGTCATAAGTTTATTGTGAAATAAAACACCTCTTTCATTCTTAAATCCTACATTCAGTTAAATCTGTAATAGATTGTCTTGTTTATCCAACTCCATGACATTTTCTTCACACCACTATTGAGGCACGTGCTTTCAACCCTCCATTTCTAATCCTAAAGTTTCCCTTTTTTGCTCGTTGTCTTTTTTCTCAGTAGGCTTCTGTAAAGTGCCATTGGACATTTTATAATATTGTTTTATTCACAAAATGCTGGAGTAACTCAGCAGGTCGGGCAGCATCTCGGGAGAGAAGGAATGGGTGGATTGCTTATAAAGTGATTGAAAGAATACAAATGACTTTGAATGTCAGTTAAGGCTAAAATGAAAGTTCAAATTGCTTTGGTTCAATTCCACACTCAAACTCTTTAATTAATGACTGCACATCCATTTTAGTTTTTTTCTGAAGAAAATAAATCCTGTTATGGAATTTATTGTGCTTTATCTGGCAGTTTGGTTATTTTGTTTGTTTTGCTCATAGGGATGGCAGGTTACAAGAAAATGATCAGATATTGGCCTTGAATCATACACCATTAGATAAGAACATTTCTCACCAAGAAGCCATTTCAATGCTCCAGCAGACCAAAGGATCAGTGGATTTGGTAGTTGCCAAAGGATTCCTAAACGGGGCATATACCAAACCAGTGGACATGGCAACCTTACCTTTTGCTTCAGAATCAGTAAGTTTTGATTGGTTTTACAGAAATCACAGTAAAAATTAAAATTGGGTTCTTGACTTTGACGTTGATATGCTATTCTTTTGTAAGCATGGTGAAGTATTTAGTAATCTCTTCTGCTTTCTGTAATTTCTCTAACAATTAAGTTGCTAATTAATGGAATGACTTCGCACATTCCTGTTGAAGTGCAGCCCAGAACACTGTTAATTACAGATAACTAAGAATAATGCAACAAGATGGCGGTGAAGAAATTCTACAGCTTCAAGTTCCTAGGGTTGCATATTTCTGAAGATTCGGCCTTCGCCCAGTTCATCGATGCAATCACAAATAATGCACATCAACACTTCTACTTCCAAAACTTTGCTGTCTGTACTCATAACTGCATCCATCCCATTAACCTATCACCTTGATATTCAATGACCAACATGGGGCTTTCAAATGGCTATGGCTTTGGCCCTCTATTTATGTTTCCTCTAACCCTGAGGATATACTCTTTGAATTCTTGTCTCTTGTGCACATTTGATTTTAATTGTCTTCATTAAACATATCTTCAGCTGGCTGGGCCCTAAACTGGTAGATCTTCTCTGAATCCCCCTGACTTTTTCCACTATTTCTGCCTTTTAAGATGCTCATTAAAATGAATCTCCTTCCAAATTTTGGTCATTTAACCTATTATCTCCTTCTGTGGTTCACTGCCACAATTGTATCTGGTGAAAATGCATTGTGATATTTTGCTGTGTTAAAGATAAAATGCAAATTCAAGTCGGTACTTTTTTTACACGTGGGATTACAGTCTTTCATCGCTCTTTGATTTAAAGCTGAAAATAATTACATACTCAGTGCTTGAACTACATACTATATGTTCATGCTGTGCAGTACAAGTGGATGATTAGGGGCAAAGTCATTTCTTGAACTGAATCCATGAGACTCAAAAGAGAAAGAGCTAATCAACTTCTCTTGATTGTCTCCAGATTTTGGGTTCCATATTTTTATCTTTTGTATATGTTAGTAAACTAGAGATTTATAATTTACCAAAATGAATAACACTTGAAAATCATACCAACAATTGTTATCAAAAGCAGATTGGGTTAACAGGCATATTTGTTTCATTGGCATCTGTCAAGTCTATCATGGACTGACAGATCTTGGTCTTTGGTCTTTTTCAGTTGGAATGAACATGGAACTGTAGTATACTGAATGCAAATCTGCTCTGGTTTAATCTGTTGATTAACTAGATGTGGCCTCAATATACTATCAAAGCTATATTATTTCAATAAACAGCATGCAGCTCCTCGAACACAGATTTCTACATCATTGTATGAATATCTCATTTATATTATTGTTGAACCTTTGGATGACACAGACATAGCTTTTAGCATAAATAGAAGCTGACTAGTATTTATCTGTAACTTAGTAAGAACAACTGACACAAAAAACAATTCAGATAAATAATTGCTCTTGAGGTCTATCAACAGTCTAACCACTTATTTAACGACTGACTTTGACTTGTTGTCCATTCTTCCTAGACACAATGGGGACTTATGGAAGAAATTGAATTGGTCAGTGATGGATCAGGCTTAGGATTTGGAATTGTAGGAGCAAAGCCGACTGGAGTAATTGTGAAAACCGTCGTCCCTGGAGGATTAGCTGATCAGGTAATTTTTTTCAAATGTATTATCACAGAAGTCTGAGTACCTATGATTATACACTATTATTTTCCATCATAGAAAGGATCTTGAATTATAAGGTGAAGTAAATCATTTGTTTAAGCTAGATTTGATTTACAATGATCACGGGGGGACCGCCGTGAGGGAGGTAAGGGGGGGGGGGGGGACAGGACAAAGGATAATGGGGACCTGGCATGGGGGAACTTGGGGGGGGGGTGGTGGGGGACAAAAGGGGGAGCCGGCGTGCTTTGCAACTTTGTCAGCGCCGTAGGTGGCTGCTATTGGTATACATTGTATATGCAAGCAAAGAATCTCACTGTGCTCGTCACATGTGACAATAAAATATTCCTATTCCTATTCCTAATTGTCATTTTGATTAATGTCAAAGCCAATAGAATCTCTTTAATTTACTTTGAGTCTGAAGAAGGGGCTTGACCGGAAACATCACCCATTCTTTTTCTCCAGAGATGCTGCCTGACCTGCTGAGTTACTCCAGCACATTGTGTCTATCCTTGGTATAAAACAGCATCTGCAGTTCTTTGATTCTATTCTTTAATTTAATATTACATTGAAAAGTGGAACATATTTAATCATACTTTTTAGATTTTTACCAAATTAAAGTTCATAAATGATTTCCTATTGCCAGCATTTAGATTCTTGTATACCCAGAGGTAGTCAAAGAGTATTTGACCAAGAAGGGAATGATGAGAAATCAATTTTTTTCCCTCAATTTATTACAAGAATATTATTTGAATAGTATAGATAATAAGTCTAACAAACTGATAAACTGAATTTTCTTAGAATTGTGTTCATATGATAATGCATATCTTGATCTTGTGAATACAAGATGGTTGTGATAAATTGGGATGCTGCTGCTGGTTCTGCTTTTTACTTTATTGTCCTGTGTGCCCATTTGTTTACTCCTGAGTAAGTGCCAACATTCTTTTGAGTGTTTCTTCAATAAACGGATGTTAAATTTATAATTGGGGAAAATGTGAAGTTATGGGAGTTATATGAAAATATGATATGTGTTCTTCCCATCCAGATTTTGAATTATTTTTATGATTGTTTTCATTGATACTTTTTTTGGTCTTTATTTGTAATATTGTTATGTAATTAGATCACTTTCTATAAGTGTAATTTTCTCTTTTTTTTTGCTTGATGGACATTTTTATTTAATTTTCACTAAGGACAACAAGCACAACAATTCATTGTATGAGCAGATTTGCAGAGATTAGGGACCAGGAAAGTCATTTACATATTTCACTTATGGTTAGATATCATATCTAACTTAAAAAATAAAAAAATATTTTTGCTATGTTTTGCTACTAATTGGGAGATTCATATTGGATATAAACTACATTGATAGGGAGAATGCCAAGATTCTTTCTTACTCAGCTGGATTAGGCAGTATTAGTAAACCATAACATTACACCAGAAATAATAGTAAGGCTGGCAGCTTTTCAATGAAAACCAAACATTAACTTCCATTGATTGCACTTATAAATGTAATGGTGGAAATGCTAAAGTTGCTGCTTGTTATGTGATGTTTGTCCAAAAGCTTCAGGGAAACTGTTACCTTCCAGCTCCATGTGATGTGAAATTGCCATACTTCACAGATGAGCACTAAACATGTCAGAATAAGTTAAAGGTTTCAAGTTAGAGCTTTCCCTTTTAGTGTACTGTATTTTGCATCTTAAAACTGTTAATTACTTGACTGAAAAATAATCTGCACTGTAACTGAAAATGTAGTGTTTTACAAATGTAGTGTTTTATTCCTGAAGATCATAATTAATATTGCTGGTGCTGATTAATTTCTTGGTTCAGACTCGTCATTCTTCTTTGGTGATTTTTTATAGTAATTAGTTGATACACAGTTCTTTGGACAAGTCCCAGAAACAGTTTTGATGCTGTTTTACTTTTTATCTTATGTTAATGCTGCAAAATACCTTGGAATGACTCCAGGCAAATACAGCAAACAACTGGTGTCACTTATTTGTCACTGAGAGCAATATCTTGTCCATTGTCTTCATCAGTTTTGATTTTGCAAGAGAAAAATAATAATTGGAGTTTTTAACTTGATTGCTATGTCATTGTCAGTTGCTATTCATAGTGGAATGTATAAATGTAGTTTAAGGGCAGCATTAAGTTTGGTAATAGTGGCTCAGCTTCCAAGTTGAATAATAACTTGACATTCGCTCTTTAGCCTCGTATATTAAGAAGAGTTATTTGAAGGAAATGCCAGAGGTCTGTTGGCATGTGCCCAATTGAATTTTAGCATGAATCATTGCCATCAGAACAAGTTATATAAATAGCCAGGATTTAACCATTTTTAAAAAGTATGTTTATCTCATTGATGCCGCTCTTTTGAAAACAAAATTGCAAATGTGAAATACTTTCAAATAAAAGTTAAGTGGTAGTTATTCTACTTTGATCACTCCTGCTAAACTAATGTTATACTGTTGGCCACCCATTATATTTTTTCACTTGATATTTGATCTTCTGCATTTGGATTTTGGGAAGGGAGCGCAATAAATGGCAATCGATTTCGCATTTGAACAAATGAGTGCAACAGTGCAAAGATATACATAATAGATTTTTTATCAAGATCCCATTTGAGAACTATTAAGTATTTTTTTTAAAACTTTTTTCCAAATCTATTAACAATTTCGCATTCCTTTTAACTTTCAAGTGATGACATTTAATTGTGTTCGGATAATGAAGATTTTATGGCATGTTTGTAGGATGGACGGCTTAGGACTGGCGATCATATACTCCAGATTGGAGGCACTGACGTCCAGGGAATGGGAAGTGAACAGATTGCTCAGGTGTTGAGAAACTGTGGTAATCGAGTCCGAATGGTGGTGGCCAGAGATCCTGGTGATGATTATTCCTCTAAATCTTCAATGGCTATTCCTTCTTTATTAAGTCAGGAAAATTCCAATATCGTGAGTACAGTTGATCTCTAATAATAAAATGAAATTCAAGTTTATTTTTCCATTTTTTAATGTCAATTATGTTTCCATCAAATTGAGGATTAACCCTATTTAAAAACTGAAACAAAATCTTCCTTTAAGAGTGGTAGTCTTTCCATAAAGTCCTTTCGAAAAAAACAAACGTTTAGAACAAATTAAGATTTGAATTTCAAAGCTGCATACAAGGCCATTTCTCACAAGAAATGGCCAGCATCTAACTATCTTCAAACTGCTGGAGAAATTCAATGGGTCCAGAGGAAAGGTCTCAACCCGAAACGGCGACTGTCTGCTTCTTGCCACGGATGCGGACTGATCCGTTGAGTTCCTCCAGCAGTTTAAATTTTGCTCCAGATTCGAGCATCAGCAGTCTTTTGTTACTCCTTGATATTCAATGTTACTACGATCGGTAAATCTCTCACCATCAGGTTTCTGTGGGTCACTATTGACATGAAACTTAACTGAGAACTGCCACATAAATATCATGGCGACAAGTGCATATCATACGTACAATATTCTATGATAAAAAGCTTCTACACCAATAACCATGTTTTGGGGATGTGGACTATATTAAATAGATCTTAATTTGTCTTTTAAACTTGTTTAGTATGTTTTGCCAACATTTTAAAAGAGTTGCATATCATTTTGCCAACTTTACTGTTGCTTGAAGTGATATTTGCAAATTATGTATTTATAAAATGTGAAATTTTACTATTAATGATGTTGTATAGATCGGGATTTGAATGCTGTGAATTGCACAGTAGATTTGAGTTCTGTTTCTAGTTTAACTTTTGTTTCTCTCTTGATATTAAATTTCTCAATCAAGTTTGGAAAATTTCCAGTGCCTTTGCATTTTATTGGAACTGTACTATGCTCATTACGAAAATCAGCAATGAGAGGACTTGCAAAAGGTTTTTCCATCATCCAGAGCTTTGATGTGGTTATGTAATGGATCAGCTCACTTCTGCAGAAATATGCTGTGACTTTTGCTTCCCTTCCATCTATCCACATTGAATTGGAGCTTGAGTCCCAGAGATGAAAGAATAAAATTCTAATGCAGTCTCTTATTTCATGAAATCTGGCACATAGTCTGATGAGAAAGGTCAAAAGCTGATACTGGGTCCATAATTTAAAATAAAACTTAATATAGCTAATGGTGTTAGAATTTCTTTGTATGTTGAAAATAATGCTACCTAAATTTGTTGTAAGAATATAAATACAAATGCTATAAATGCTATATAGGGACACCAGCTACTAGCATTTCAATGAATGTGGAAGAGAGGCAATATACTTGATATGATCAAAACAATTACTTCCACTGACAATTTGATCCATTTCATAAGTTCATAAGTGATATGAGCAGAATTAGGCCATTCATTTACTCTGCCACTCAGTCATGGCTGATCTATCTTTGCGTCAACCCCATTCTCCTGCCTTCTCCCCATAGCCCCTGACATCCATACATATCAAGCATCTACAGTGCATTCAGAAAGTATTCGGATCCCTTCACTTATTCCACAATTTGTTACATTATATCCTTATTTTAAAATGGATTAAATTTTTAAAAATTATCATCAATCTACACACAATACCCCATAATAAAAAAATGAAGACAGGTGTTTAAAAATTTTTGCAAAGTAATTAAAAAGAAATAACTGAAATATCACATTTACATAAGTAGTCAGACCCTTTACTCAGTACTTTGTTGAGGCACCTTTGGCAGCGATTACAGCCTCAAGTCTTCTTGGGTATGACGCTACAAGCTTGGCTGGGCCACTCAAGGACATTTACAGACTTGTCATGAAGTCACTCCTGTGTTGTCTTGGCTGTGTGCTTCGGGTCGTTGTCCTGTTGGAAGGTGAACCTCCACCCCAGTCTGAGGTTCAGAATTCTCTGGAGCAGGTTTTCATCAAGGATCTTTCTGTACTTTGTTCTGTTCATCTTTCCCTTGATCCTGACTAGTATAGACAATAGACAAGTTGGGGGAGTCCAGAACAAGGGGCCACAGTTTAAGAATAAGGGGTAGGCCATTTAGAACGGATATGAGTCAGAGAGTGGTGAAGGTGTGGAATTGGGAACATGTTTCCTGCCTCTAATGTGTCCAATCCCCTAATTATCTTATATGTTTCAATAAGATCCCCCCTCATCCTTCTATATTCCAGTGTATACAAGCCTAGTCCTTTTATATTTTTATTAGCAAAAATAAATTGATTTGAATTAAAGTATAAGTAAAATTTTTGATGGTTTGTGAAATTTCATTAAAATGATTTAAGGAATTTTACCTCTATAAATTTGCTTAACAGTCAAATTGAAAATAGGGATATTTTGTACATTTTAACAATGTTTTTTTATGCTCTTAAGATTATTTGAGAAAATGTTTTGTTTTAGGTTTCTGTAGATGATTATGAAATTAATAACATTGAACTCAAGAGAGATGGACAAAGCCTGGGCATTACGGTTGTTGGTTATGTTGGAGCATCTCAAAGTGGTGAGTTCAGAAAGATATGGAGCCATAGATTTATTCAGATTAAAAGGAAGCAAACTGTGATCCAAATCAAAACCTGCAGCCTCAGTTTATAGATCTGCACATGCTGATTAGTATGTTTTATTTGATAATTTGCACTTCTCATAATTGATGAGTCATTGCTCTCCATTCTTCTTGCATATCTTCTTAACTATTTCCAAATCTCTCAAAGCTCAACTCAACTTATTGCAGTTCGGTTCACACACTGAGAATTGTAGTAAATTCCTTGCCAATTGCTTATCTTTGGCTTGGGCAATATCTATCCACAACCATCATTACACAAGCATTTGTTTCTTTTCACTTTGCTCTATTTGAAAACTTGCTGTACGCACTTTGGCGGTTGTATTCCTATGTTACAACAGTGACTAAAGATTAAAAAATATGGACGTCATGGGAAGGGCTTTGTAATAGCAATACTTTAAATAATCTTATTCTTGATCTTGTTCTTGATTCCTC
This sequence comes from Rhinoraja longicauda, assembly GCF_053455715.1. NCBI lineage: Eukaryota > Metazoa > Chordata > Chondrichthyes > Rajiformes > Arhynchobatidae > Rhinoraja > Rhinoraja longicauda. The sequence goes on along the minus strand of NC_135963.1, from coordinate 29,708,516 downwards.
TAAGCCTTGTAGTCTTTGACTTGTTCTGCTTTTCATGAAACTAATTTATGAGCTAACTCCATTTATTATTTCTCTGTGCAAACAGCTGGAAGACCAATGGCAGAAATAATGGTGTTTTCATTTTCAAATTGCAAATCACCTCAGCATTCCAATCTTTGCTCTCAAAGCGGTTCTTAAATTACTGAACAAAATTAATGTTCATCAATCACTCTTGAATTGCTCCCCTTATAAGATGCATAGTTCAATAGTTTAGATTTTTTTCTAATTGCATTGTTTGGATCTTAAATTGGGCCAGTACTTGGTTGATACTTTTGGTGAAATCTATCAATCTATTGTGTAGTAAGGTAAAACTTTCAGTAACATATTTCTTGGATGGGATATTAAATGTCCGTGTCTGTTTTCTCAGTGAAAATAAGTCGTACATTGCAGGAGCAGAATTGGACCATTCACCTCATTGAGTCTACTCTGCCATTCAATCATGGCTGATCTATCTTTCCCTCTCAATCCCATTCTCCTGCCTTCTCCCCATAATCTTGGACATCCTAAGTAATCAATCTCCACCTTAAAAATAGCCATTGACGGCCTCCACAGCCTTCTGTGGCAATGAATTCCACAGATTCACCACCCTGTGACTAAAGACATTCCTCCTCCTTTCTAAGGATTTCACAGAATTATTTCAAGAAGAGAAATGGAGTTCTGATATCGTTGAGATCATATTCCCAGACTGGCATCTCGATAAAGATGACCATGTCATTTATTTTATTGCTGCTGATGAAACCATGCTTAGGTGTGATACTAACTTTTCAAAAGTATTCTTTGTGTGCATTTTAGGGCTTTCTAAGTTGTGAAAGGTATAAAATTTAAGATGATTAATTTTTCATAGTTCCTGCTGAGAAAGCTGCTTTCTCTTAAAATGGGAAGTAATTTTTCTTATGGATGTAGTTTCCCACAGGAGAAACAGGCTATTATTTAAGAATGGTTCTTCTAATAATTGTGACCCAGAGGTCTATACTGGAGCAGTATAATCCGGATAAAGTTCACTTGGCCCAATTTAAGATCCAAACAACGTATTTAGAAAAAACTCAACTGTAAAGTACTTAATTGTGAAATTTAGAACAAGAACAATAGCAAATCAAGACTGCTCATTAATTTGAGTCTGCAATTTAAGAACTACCGTGAAAGCATAGATGGAGTGCAGAGATGTTTGCAATTTGAAAACCACCACTATTTCTGCCACTGGTCTTGCAGCTATTTACATCCATAGCTTTATTTTGTTTGTAAAATCTTGATTAGAGTCCCACAAGAAAAATAACTTTTTTATTGTGAGTTTGAAACACTGTCGCCCAAAACCTTCTTTCCCTCATTAACACAATTGTCTTTATAACATGATTTCTTAGGAATGCAACCATTGTGTTACATAATTAGCTGTATTTAATATGGGTCCATGCTTGAAATTTGTAATTGTTCAAGGGAACAAGTGAGTTGCCACAATTCAATTTTGCGAACGATCTCTGTTTCATTTCATAACTTGTTTCACCAACCATCACAGGTTAATGCTGATCACGTATTTTGGACATATGACAACACTGAGCTGTCTTAATGTGGAGATCTGTCCTTTTTCTTTGCTTCAGCCACTAGACTCCGCATGGGCTTTGCAGCATTGTGTGCCGTCTCTGATTATTGTCATCCAACTGACTGCGAACGCGAAGTCGAACTCGACATTTCCAGAGTACTTTTAATGTAATTAAAGTCAAGGGTCACTGGTCTTAATGACTATAGGCCTGTCGCACTGACCTCTGTAGTCATGAAGACCTTTGAAAGACGTGCTGGCCCAGCTGAAAAATATCACAAACCCCCTGCTGGACCCTCTGCAGTTTGCATACCAATAGATCAGTGGATGACACAGTCAATCTAGACCTGCACTTCATCCTCCAGCAGCTAGACCGCCAGGGGATCTATGCAAGCATTCTGTTTGTGGATTTTGGCTCTGCATTTAACACCATTGTGCCTAAGTTACTACACTCCAAACTCTCCCAGCTGACCGTGCCTGAACCCCTCTGTCAATGGATCATCAACTTCCTGACAGACAGGAAGCAGCATGTGAGGCTGGGAAAGCACATCTCGGACCCGCAGACCCTCAGCATAGGTGCACCGCAAGGCTGCGTACTCTCCCCTCTCCTTTACGACTGGACCAACGACTGCACCACAGACTCTGTCAAGTTTCTCAGGTTTGCGGACGACACAACCCTGATTGGACTGATCCAGGATGGGGAGGAATATGCCTACAGACAGGAAGTGACAAAGCTGATATCCTAGTGCCGTCGTAATAACCTGGAGCTCAATGCTCTTAAGACAGTGGAATTGATAGTAGACTTTAGGAGAGCTCCCCCTCCCCTCCCCCTACTCACCATCAACAACACCACAGTCACATCTGTGGAGTCATTTATTTAAGTTCCTTGGAACCATCATCTACAAGGACCTCAAATGGGGGGCCACCATTAACTCCATAGTCAAAAAGGCCCAACAGAGGATGTACCTGCAGCTGAGGAAACACAATCTGCCACAGGCAATGATGGTTCAATTCTATACTGCCATCGTAGAGTCTGTCCGTACCTTCTCCATCATGGTCTGGTTTGGCTCAGCCACCAAGCACGACATCTGGAGGCCACAACGAATCGTTCGATCAGCTGAGAAGGTTGTTAGACAATAGACAATAGACAATAGGTGCAGGAGTAGGCCATTCAGCCCTTCGAGCCAGCACCGCCATTCAATGCGATCATGGCTGATCACTATCAATCAGTACCCCGTTCCTGCTTTCTCCCCATACCCCCTCACTCCGCTATCCTTAAGAGCTCTATCCAGCTCTCTCTTGAAAGCATCCAACGAACTGGCCTCCACTGCCTTCTGAGGCAGAGAATTCCACACCTTCACCACCCTCTGACTGAAAAAGTTCTTCCTCATCTCCGTTCTAAATGGCCTACCCCTTATTCTCAAACTGTGGCCCCTTGTTCTGGACTCCCCCAACATTGGGAACATGTTATCTGCCTCTAATGTGTCCAATCCCCTAATTATCTTATATGTTTCAATAAGATCCCCCCTCATCCTTCTAAATTCCAGTGTATACAAGCCCAATCGCTCCAGCCTTTCAACATACGACAGTCCCGCCATTCCGGGAATTAATCTAGTGAACCTACGCTGCACGCCCTCCATAGCAAGAATATCCTTCCTCAAATTTGGAGACCAAAACTGCACACAGTACTCCAGGTGCGGTCTCACCAGGGCCCGGTACAACTGTAGAAGGACCTCTTTGCTCCTATACTCAACTCCTCTTGTTACGAAGGCCAACATTCCATTGGCTTTCTTCACTGCCTGCTGAACCTGCATGCTTCCTTTCATTGACTGATGCACTAGGACACCCAGATCTCGTTGAACTCCCCCTCCTCCTAACTTGACACCATTCAGATAATAATCTGCCTTTCTATTCTTACTTCCAAAGTGAATAACCTCACACTTATCTACATTAAACTGCATCTGCCATGTATCCGCCCACTCACACAACCTGTCCAGGTCACCCTGCAGCCTTATTGCATCTTCCTCACAATTCACACTACCCCCCAACTTAGTATCATCTGCAAATTTGCTAATGGTACTTTTAATCCCTTCGTCTAAGTCATTAATGTTGGCTGCAACCTTCCCCCCTATTGACGAACTGTATACTTCAAGGGCCAGAAAGCGAGCAGGCAAGTTCATCTCTGACCCCTCTCACCCTGGCCACAAACTCTTTGAAGCACTTCCCTCTGGAAGGCGACGCCGGGCTGTCAAAGCCGCCACAGCCAGACATAAAAACAGCTTTTTCTTCCGCGTTCTACTCAATAACCAAAAGTCTGTAGCCTCTTTTTGCTTTGGTTTATTTAATTCACATGTTTAATCTATAATGTTTTATTCTTATTGTTTTAATGTTTTATGCTTTATTCTTAATTGTTTACTGTATGTTCGTGTTGTTACTTGTGAGCGAAGCACCAAGCCACATTCCTTGTATGTGTATATACTTGGCCAATAAACTTATTCAATTCAATTCAATTCAATTCAATTCAATAATATAATATCATATCATCATATCATATATATACAGCCGGAAACAGGCCTTTTCGGCCCTCCAAGTCCGTGCCGCCCAGTGATCCCCGCACATTAACACTATCCTACACCCACTAGGGACAATTTTTTTTTTTTTTACATTTACCCAGCCAATTAACCTACATACCTGTACGTCTTTGGAGACGTAATAATATTTCTAGATACTCCACTGAAATGTTATCAAAAAAGTTTGGAAATATCCTCCTATATTCTTGGTCATGTTACATTATATGACCATGAATGCTTGAAAGATTTTTAGAAGATGTACAATTGGGGATATAGTATGACAAGCATTGACGTTCGAGAGCAGAATTCCAAATTTTCAGGGGGTGGGCTGCTGGGGCCTGTATGGCTGCAAATAAAATTGGATATGTGTAAGAGGCTAGAATTACTGGTGAAATTATTAATCAGAATGATTCAATACTATAATTTACAGATACCTCTGGAATTTTTGTAAAAAGCATAATACCAGGGAGTGCTGCAGAACAAAGTGGATGTATTCACGTTCAAGACAGGATCATTGCTGTGAGTAACATTTTTCATGAATTGTAATTGTTCGTATTTGGTAATAATTCTCATATTGAATGGGTGGTCTCTTCTTCATAGTCTCCCAAATAATTAAAAGACGTTATTAGAGATGCCCAACCTTGGAAACGTTTTAGACAAGCTGCGTAAATTACACATGACCTCTAGAGTCATAACATCAATAACTATTCTGTTGAGTCTAATTTGTTCCTGCATAGCCTCATCATTTATACAGTATCCTCTTCAGTGCGGAATTATTTTCTTCCTTTGATAGCTTGTGGTTAACTTTGTAATTCAAGTATACAAAAAATGCAGCACTAAAGGCCCTGGTTTGATCCTGACTACGGGTGCTGTCTGTACAGAGTTCATGTTATAAGGATGGCAAATTTACTCTAATAACAATGGCAAAATTCAGGCTTATGATGCTGTGGGGTTTTTTGCACCTGGCGTTTTAATTCCTGAGGTATAGAGTTTTATTGTCATCTTCATTTTGTAGGTTGATGGAGTTAATATTCAGGGATTTACTAACCAAGAAGCAATTGATGCTTTACGAAACACTGGAAAAACTGTTAACCTTACATTAGCAAGGAAGAAGATGTGCAATGACCACGAATACTTCGGAAAGGGTAATTAATATTGTACTTTCAACTTGCATGAGATGTAACTTTCAAGAAATTCCAAATATTTCACTATCTTTTATAAAGAGAATTAAATGGACAAAAAGATCTTCTATTAAATTGTAATAACTAGATATTAATGCAAAGGGAATATTTTTTTAATCAAAAATGATAATTGAATTATTGTCATAAAATAATAAAATTGACCATGAGCTCATTTCAAAACAATTAATTTGTCAGTTTTGGAAATTCTGCAGATATGTATCATACCTTAAGATGCCACATTTGTTTAATCATTTTGGTCAATGGATCTTTATTGTCACATGTACAGTGAAATTCTTGTTTTTGCATACAGTGCAGTAAAGTATTGCCATCTCCAAGTACAATCCCCGATTAGTTCAAAGGGTACAGCAATAGTCCACTGAGACCGACCGCATGCAAGAGTCGCCAACTTTTGGCGCCATTTAACAAGTCTAGTCCAGTCCGCACACTGGGTCTTTTGGAACGGCGAGCCCGAGGAGAGACCAAGGCTGCTTCAAGGCCTCCAGCAAAATCTCCTTGTCCGGCCACCTTTAGCATTTGTGCGCTTTATCTGTGCATTTTAAAACTGATCCAAATTCTTTCAGTGGATATCTACTTTTTTTGTTAACAAAGTGTTGGCTCAGTCTGCAATCCTATAGCGGAGAGAATTATTGAAATTCATGATATATTCAGCCTATTGTGTCCATACAGGCCAAACATTGATTCTAGATTAATTGTACGTTCAAGCTCATGATCCTGAGCCATGATATTTGTTTATACATAACGTCGATGTAGATTGGCTTATGAGATTGGAGTCTTGCAAGAGGATGGGTGATGGAAGGATGTGAAGTACCCTACCATGAGAGCTGTCAGAGCAGTGGCATAGTTACATTGATATATGTATCTTGCATCTGAATCATCTTAAATAAAGTATGATAAGTGAAATTGTATGTTACTTTTACTTATCGTGGTTTAAACATCACTTTCAAAAAACTTCAAGTCAGAACAAGAGGTACAGATCATAACATTAACAAATTGAACAGATGTATTACAAACCAGCAATTAATAGACAGCTTTTATTTAATAAATATGAAACCTGAAAATATATTATTTTTTAAATGATTCTTTATCTGTCACATTAAAGACGTATTGAGGCTGCTTCCTGCACCATGTAGAGCTTAACATTTCATCAACATCACCAGAATTTTCCACCTTTCAAATTAGCTTAGATTATCTGGACACTCTGACATCTCCCTCCCCTTTCTTAATCCCTCTGAGTCCAGCACAGGCTTCCACATCTACCATGACTACACTTTCTCTCATTCTGTCTCTTGTGAGGAAGCCATCCCTTGCTCTCAGTTTCTTTCTGTCTCTGCTGTATCTGCTTCTAAGATGCTTTCCACTCTAGTGCTTCTGAGATGTTTCCTTTCTTCAGTAAGCATGAAGTCTTCCTTACTAATGTGTGTGGAGCCCCTCACTTGTGACTACTCCATGCCGTGCAGTTCAGCTCACACCTACCCCCCCCCCCCCCCCCCCACCAGACCAACCTCTGTCCTCTTCCACTCATGTCATTCCCTCCTCCTTTACTTCATTTCTCATCACTTCCTTACCTGGCACCCTTTTGTCTCCATTTCCCAATCAGCCTTTGTTACTATCTCCACCCATCTGCAAATCACCCCTCACCTGTATCCACCTATCACTTTTTTACCCTCACCCCTACCTCTCTTCACCAGCTTTCCCCACTTTACTCTATAAGTATGAAGAAGAGTCCCAACCTAAATATTGTTTGTTCTTTTCCCACCACTGATGGTGCCTGACCTGCTGATAATCCAGCAGTTTATTTATTGCACAAAATTCCAGCATCTGCAGTCCCATGTGTCTCCAATTAGCCCTCACCATGATTGCTCTGAACTCAAAACATTACATTAAAAAAGCCTTTCACTATATCTATATACTAAAACTCTCATTTGTTTGTTCCTGAACTACAGCCAAAACGGTACACGATAGTGCAACACTTTTAGGCCCATCTTACTAACCCGTCATCCCATGGTCCTATGGAAGAAGTTTCTTTGAAATCGGTGTTATATTTTTAAAGTAATTCACATTTTTAAGTTTAAAAAAACGCACATGCGCAGTTGGGGCCCCGTTGATCTGGTACTTATGTAATGTAAGAAAATAACTGCAGATGTAAGATGTAAGATGTAAGAAAATAACTGCAGATGTAAGATGTAAGATGACCGCCGCATCCGCGCATGTGTAGAACAAATGGGTCTGCGCCTGCGCAGTTGCGGCCCGTTGATGTCGGGATGAGCAGGGCTCGGCTGTCTCTTGGGGGTGGGTTTGCAGTCTCCAAAACGGCGGGAGAGCCAGGCCTGGTGCCAGGGGAAGCAGGCTGGGCCTGGGCCTGGACGTGACCGGCTAACTGCGAGCCAAGGGGAAAGGCGGCAGCAGCGGCGGTGAGGCCGAGGCCTGGGCCTGGCGCTGGGCTGCCCTCGGCTCCCCCATCCCCCCTACTCTCCCCGGCCGGCTCAGTGCCTTCCCCATGCCTCCCAGAGTCCAGCGGCACCGGTGGCTATCCGGGCCGTGAGGCAGAGGGGGGGGGGGGGGGGGGGGGGAAGAGTCCAGCAGCATCGACCCGAGGGCCATCAGTGGGAGAGGTGCTGCTGTCTACCCACTGCACTGAACCCCTGCACCGGGACGGGACAGGACACTCCCCCACCCCTGCTCTCGCTCCACTAATGGTGGCCTCCCGGGTCGGGAGGCGGGTTGCCACGCAACCTCCGTTAGGCGGCGTCCGGGGAGAGGGGAGGGTGGAGGGGAGGGGAGGAGGGAGGGGTGGGATAAGGGGGGTTGAGGGGGATGGAGTGGGTGAGTTTGGGGGGATGGTAAGAGGATGGGGGTGGAGGGAGGGGAGAGAGGGGAGTGGGGGAGGAGAGGGTGCTGCACCAATGCAGGAGACGTTTGGGTCTAGTTATAAGATAAAAATCATATTCTATGAAATCATGGAAATAAAATGAATCATAACTTTTTCATCATGTGTTATAACTGTTCAACTCTTAAATGAGTGCAGTTGTTTCTCTTTAAGCAAAGAAGTAATGTTTAAAATTATACAGGTTTAGTTTTCATTGATAAGGAATCTTCCATCAAATGATGTCATAGTTTAACAGAGATTATGCAAAATGCATTTTCAGTAAATGTCTCTCACAGCGTTTCGATAGGAAATGGAATATGAACTCAAAGCAATGCAAGATTGTCGCAAAATATTCTAATTATATAAAGAGATTCATAATGCCGAAGCTAAAAATAAATATGTTATTGTTTTTTTGCAGTAGAACGTGATAATGTAACACACGTGACAAATGCACTTATCACTGAAAGCAGCTTTTATTCTACAGTTGAAGAGCAAGAAAATGCACACGCAAAGAAGCAGGAATGCAAAATTGATGGTATGTGCAGTTTATCCACTGGTATGTGTCAAATTTGTCTTTGACACCACAGTGACACATTGGAGAATACTAACAGATTTCAAAGTATTGTTGGACATTCATTGTTAGGAACAGTACAGTTGACAAACTTGTCAAGAGGGCATGCAAAGCACTCGAGTTAATATCTGGATCAATAAAAATCAGAAGAAAACAAAGCTATATGTATTTAAAACTATGTCGATCACACACAGACTTTACACAATTGTGTTTTTCATTTTCCATTTTTTTTTAAAGAACAAGAGAAAATGTAGCGTTCTGATAAGGTAGTAAGTTGTAGTATCTCCCCCAAACCCATGGGAAGTCCTGAATCACAATAACTCAAAATGGAGAAAGAGCATTTGTGATGGCACTGTAAACCTCTAGTCCCTTTGTTGAGACTATGTAGGAGCTCAGTGGAGATGGCAAAAAGAGCTGAGCTCTTCCCAAACTCTGCTTCCAATGCCCCATTTCCTAGCTTGCCTGTGGCAGTGTCTGGATATCGTGTGGGCCTCATCAGCTACCTCAGAACATGCAGAACTGGATTATTAGCAAACCATCCAAGGGATTTCCAAGCAAAAAAAAATCAAGATTATTATGAGAGATTTTATCTGCAAGCAGGATATGGATAAAAAGGCCTTAGTAATAAAATATGCTAATAAAATGTATCTGGATGTAATTACCAGAAAATGGAGAGTTGGGGCAGAGAGATTTTGGAGAATTTGAATTCCAATTTTATTTTGGCGAAATTGGTAACTTTTATTTCCAGTCTTGGCTGATGTAAGGCTTGTAATTACTGCGTGATGAACTGGACTTTCTCTAAGGCTTGACTGGATGTCATGGTGCACTCTTTTTAGCGTAGGCTTTCGAAGACCAGTTTGACAGCTTTTATGACCATTTAACATTCAAAACTACAAATTATCACATTTATTTTGCCAACTTTTACATCTTGCTCTTGTGACTTTTGAATGGTCGAATTCCAAAACCATAGCCAGTGAAATATTGTGCCTTTTGATAAAATGTGGCAGGATAAATTGCAGAACTTTTTACATAGAGGTTCATGGTGATAAATTTAAATCATTCAATGTAGATTTTCGGTTTGTCTCGATAAATAATTACATGACGTCTGATTTGTTTTATCCAATTTCTATCTATTACATGCTTAAGAAATTGAGTGCCACCGAGATCCACCCAAATTCATCTGGGTTTTAAAGGATTAAAGTATTAGCATTAATGTGGCTTGTATTATCTGGCTTTTCTTCTGTCATGTTTTAAGATCTCAAAGTGAACTAATTATAGTTTAATTACTTAGAAATAGAAAGATTTAATACAGAGAAACATTTTTCTAGTTGGGGAACATTGATACAAGAGGTTACAATCTTACAACGAGAGCTCAATTATTCTGAAGTGAAATCAGGATGTGCCTTTTCACAAAGGGGAAATACTGAGTTCTCTTATAAAGCCCTGAGGAAGCTCAATGGATTAAAATATTTAGGATTTAAGATTGATAGATATTTATTCGGTGGTAGGTATTAAAATATGTTGATCAACAGTGTGTGAATATAGGGTCGAGACCCTTCAGACTGAAAGTCAGGAGAGAGGGAAGAGGTATGAAAAGGTATAGAACAAATCAAAGCCAACACCAAGTTAAAGATGGCCGAGGAGCCCACAATAGTCAATTGTTGGCTGTGGAGGAGGTGATAACGAAGAAATAATGGTTACGCCTACGCTCAGTATGCCTTGGCCTATGCAATCTCCCAGTTGCCAAACATTTTAACTCCCATTCCCATACTGACCTTTCTGTCCTGGGCCTTCTCCACTGTCAGGGTGAGCCCACATGCAAATTGGAGGGCAGTTGACAGCCCAGCGGTATGAATATTGATTTCTCTAATTTTAACAGGCATGTGAATTTTCCTCGTTTTTAAAATCCATTTTCCGTGCCTTTTGCATGATTTCCGCATTTTTCACTTTGCCAAATAAACGGAGAAATCAGATCGAAAAAAGAAAGGAAAAAAAACGATAGACTTGTAATGAACTCTAGGGTTCCGCTAGAGGTCGCTAGGGGTTCCGAGAGAAATCTCCCCCACCCCCCCAACCGCGCCCTGGAAGTCTCCGAAAATGTGGCACCTAGGCTGGGCAAGGCAGCCAATCTCGACCTCATCGGGACTTCCATTGCCAATTTGTCAATTCGGCCGCTAGAGGTCGTTAGGGGTTCCGCAAGAAATCCCCCGGCGCCCTGGAAGTCTACCCGAAAATGTGGCACCTAGGCTGGGCAATGCAGCCAATCTCAACCTCATCGGGACTTCCACGGCCGATCGGTGGGTTGAATATGCAACCTGCGGCCGGGGCTCTGGAACTCCAGCCCAGCTGGAGCCAGCACATCTATCCCCATAGCCAACTTCCTTGGCCTGCTGGATAAAGCAGCAAAGCTCTAGAACCAGGGGTGCCAGAAAATCAGTGGGGGAACTGTAATGAGTAAATATTAAATTTAAGTGCAAGATTATATAACTAAATTAATTAAGACGGGGTTAAAATATAAAACACAGCAGAAAAGCCAATTACCACCTTTTTGGGCTGATTATCAAATAATGTGCAAATTTACTTAAATGTTATTAGTATACAGTGACATATTCACATTATTTTGTAATGTCTGTTTTTACTTTGAAATGCACTAAGAGGCTTGAAACTGGTAATTTTGTGTGTAAATTTTCAAACTTTTTCCAATTGTTTGACCCCCGTTGCGCAAGTGTTCGGCTCTTTTCCTCTTTTTTTTAACCTCACTCACATGCTTGTTTTAAGTAACCCTTGAATTTCCCCTCTCTCTCTATCCTCCCCCCCCCCCCCCAATAGTTGTCTTGCGAGTTTCACTGTTCTTATCTCTTCATTATCAGCACCACAGCCAACAATTGACCATTGTGGGCCCCTAGGCCATCTTTGATTTGGTGTGGGGTTTGATTTCTTCTGTACCTCTTAATACCTCCAGTTTCCCTCTCCCCTGACTCTCAGTCTGAAGAAGGTGCTCGGCCAAAAATGTCACCTATTCCTTTTCTCCAGAGATGCTGCCTGATCCGCTGTTACTCCAGCACTTTGTGTCTATCTTCGAAGAAAGACATATGCTCTCCTATTGTTCTGAAGATGACTATCTGCATGCCAGAGAGCTAGCCGTAGCTAGATATAGATGTCTCTATTGGGAACAGTGATAATGGATTGAAAGAAAGGCCGTTCCAGTGAGGGGGGTTGCAAAGGACTGACGATGCACTTCAGTGGTGCAGTTCAACAAACTGAAGATTATAGTGAAAACAATAAATCAGAAACTCAGTGCGCGAACTACATTGATGACTTTAAATTGGTACGGTAGAGTGACGGAAAATGAGTTAATTCATACAATCATGGGAGATGTTAGAGTTTGGGAACATGGGTCAAGGGTGATGGGTTATGGCTCAAAGGATTTGCAATAGTCACATCAGGAGAAGAATAAGTATTGAGAAGGCAAGATGATGTTCAGATGCTGCTGCTGGTCCATGCTGTTCCTAGCTGGAATATTTATTTGTGTGTGGTAGAGGCAGAAAGATTGCAGCTTCCTTTAGTCTTCTCCACAATAACTTCCAACATATAAATAACTATTCTGTATTCAAAGCCCATTAATAGAACTTGCATGTTACACCTATTAACATTTGGTTTTCCAATCCAAGTCATGACCTATGACATACTGATTATAACAGGAAGAGAACGCCTTCTTTTACAGCACTGACCTTGAAAACATTTACTTCATATGGGTGGGGGGAGAGAGAGAGAGCGAGAGAAAGAGAGAGAGAAAGAAAAAAGAGAGAGAAAAAGAGAGAGAGAGAGAGAAAGAAAAAAAGAGAGAGAAAAAAAGAGAGAGAGAAAGAAAAAAAGAGAGAGAAAAAACACCGCTGGCTCAAAGGAGAGAAACCAATGAAAACTCCTTAAACCAAGGAGTTTTAAAAAATTGAACATGGATGAGCGTTATAAACAGTTTGAGTATCAATGATCATTCAAATGTCATTTAGTGTTTTCATTTCTTCAAATATTGCTCAATACAGGAATTTTATACAAAATCCAGCTCATAGTTGGGGTCATCAGTTGGGCAACCAGTCGTTTCATGCCATCTAACCCTATCAACTGTCTAATGTGCAACAAAGGGCTCATAATGGTCTTGTTAGAATACTTGAATTGATATAAATGTCAAGATAGCATTATTAGAGCGGAAGAATGATTTTGAACTGTAGGCTGTATTAAAGATCATGTTACAGGCTGGATTAATTAAACAAGACAAGCTATTATACCTGCCAACTGTACAAACACAATGTACTTTTGCATTGTACAGAATGCTCCTCAGATAACAATGCGCTTTGTCACTAATTATTTCCCTTGGGGACAATACTGTTAAAACACTGAACTGTTTGAAAGTTTTTTTTAAAATTCAGAGGATTAGGTAATTTATAGGCTTTAACTTGCTCCAGGAGGTTAATGAAAAGCAGTCACTTTTTGTTAGATCCACTCATGCCCTTGATGTTTTCTGCTACAAGGCACTGAAGGAGTGTGCTAAGAACATTGAGTAAGGAAAATTGAACATCTAAATGAACACCTGGACAGGCAGGCATGCAATTGTATATGTCCTTTACCAATCAGATTGAAGGATTATGACTAGCAGTACAACTACTGAAAAGGGAGTGTAAATTAAAGAAAGGCTGGCTTTTCCCCATGGAGGGGAGAAAGGGAAAAGAAAAAGTAAAAAAGAGAGCTTTTTAAACTTAATTTAAATTTTTATAATTGAAGCAAGACACAAACCCTTCACATAAATTAATTTTCGGTGCCAGGATTTCATGGCTTTTAACACATAGTTAATATCATATCTGACATCTGAGAATTTTCAAATAGTATCTAACGGGCTCCTTTATCATCTCAACTTTAATTCCTTGTGTTTTGTTCATATTTATCATGTAAGTGCATTCGTTATCCATTGTTTTGCAATGGTGAGGTCAAAAGGAGCTATGTTTGCAGAGGTATTGATGGACTGGCACTTCGATAACAACTTTTTCAGATCTTTGTTTTTCTGTACCTTTGTCCTGATGCAAGGTTGCTGTGTTTGCACATAAAATATTCAGATAACTATTAATCCATGATTTTGTCAGCAAAATGTGGGTAATAGCATTCTATATTGCTTTTCTCTGATTAAACTTTATAATAATTCTTTGTCAATAAGTTTTAGACAATTATTACAGAATATTTCTGCGAGGATAATGTCTATTATATCTTTAGTATCTACCAGACGGGTGTGCACCCGTTGGGTGCAAATCTGTGCTGCGGTCAGTCCTGCGGGCACAGCTGAGGGAGGGGGGGTGGGGAGGGGGGGATAAGGGGGGTTAAGGAGGGATGGAGTGGGTGAGGGGAGGAGGGTGGTTGAGGGGGGATTGATTGAGGGGGGATGGAGTGGGTGAGTGTGGGGGGAGGGGAGGAATAAGGGGGTTTCAGGGGGGATAGAGTGGGGGAGGGGATAAGGGGGGTTGAGTGGGGATGGAGTGGGTTAGTGGGGGGGAGGGGGAGGGAGAGTGGGGAGGGGGAGTGGGGGAGGAGAGGGTGCTGGACTAAGGGTGGAGAGGTTTGGGCCCAATGGATCTAGGGAGTGTCCCCTGGGGCTGTGGGCGGTCAAGGGGGACAGCGAAAAGCCACTGACCTCGGCCCCATTTCTCCTGCGGGCCGGGCAACTCTCCCGCAACTGATGATCCTGCGGGCTCGGCAACTCGTGGACCCGTTGCTGAGTGGGGAGTGTCCCCCGGGGCCGTGAGTGGGCGAGGGTGGACAGGAAAAAGCCACTGACCTCGACCCCGTTTCTCCTGCGGGCCTCTCCTGCGGGCCAGGCAACTCTCCATCAACTGACAATCCTGCGGGCCCGGCAACCCATGGACTCGTTGCCAGGCGGAGAGTGTCCCCCGGGGCCGTGGGCGGGCGAGGGGGTACAGAAAAGCCGCTGACCTCAGCCCCATGCGTCCAGCGCGCTGCGATCGGCGGGGGAGGGCGGCGACGGCCATCTTGTTGGACCCTCTTCCGCCGCCTCTGCTGCCACGCTACACCACGGGAGGAACGTCAGGTGCGGGGCACACCAGGATGGGCGCCGGTCCTTCTGCTGGTCCTCCGGGGGGGGAGGGGGAGAGGGGCGTATTTGTTAAAGTTTATGAAGCAAACTTTAAATTGTTTTTAAAAAGTAACGAAAGTCGGTGTAGTCCGTCGGTGGGGGAATGGTGAGTAGGGTGGGCCTAAAATTGTTGCGCTATCGTGTACTGTTTTTTCCCGGATGAAAGCCGCACAAAAAATACGGGACAAACATACGGGAGACGGGGGACAAACATACAGGAAGTGGGGAACAACCAAAATGAGTGTTTTATTAATATATATATAGATAGGTGAGAAATGTAAGAAGTAGTGTAAGAAAGTCTGAAAGTCTCGACCCAAAATGTCACCCATTCCTATTCTCCTGAGATGCTGCCTGACCTGCTGAGTTACTCCAGCATTTTGTGAAATGGATAGGTGAGAACATGCATTTTTGTGTAACAGAAATGAATTAGTTGATTATGCTATTTATTTAATATAAATAAGCTAGTTCATTGTACTCTCCACTTTTGCAGTCAATGAGAATGTGGTTACTGATTTGATTCATCAAAGAACTCTTTAGATAGATGTTAGAAATCAAAAGTAAAAATGAAGGCCAGTCACCTAACTCTAAAAGATAGACACAAAAAGCTGGTGTAACTTAGCAGATCAGGCAGCAACCCGAGAGAAAAGAAATAGGTGACATTTCGATCAAAGACCCTACTTCATACTGAAGAAAGGTCTCGAAGCTGCCTGACCTGCTGAGTTACTGCAGCATTTTGTGTCTACGATGTAAACCAGCATCTGCAGTTCCTTCCTATACTTAATTCAAAAATATGCACAAACATAATTTCAATCTCTAAAAATGGTTTAATCTTTCCCAGATGTTTGATTTGAAAAAAAAATAATTGTCACATTGAAATTCCTCTAACTCCCACTTTGTGGAAACTGGCAACTTCAGGAAAGGTTAGGGAAGACAACAAAAAAAATGCTCGGAAAATATTAATTTCTCAAAAGAATAAATACACAATTACGAAATTGCTTATAAGGAACTAACAAAATATTGTACCTAAATATTGTGTTAGCAATTCATTCGCTGTAGAAGTTGTTGTTTATTGTGACTCCTGCAGGGTTTGCAAAACATCTGCACTTCTTTGACTGCGTGCATTCTATGTTTTGGTCTGTGGGAGCATGTCAACCATGATCCTGTATTATCTTAATCAGGAAGTCAAATCTAAAAGAGAAAGCGTGTTGCATTAGAATCTTTTGTAACCTTTGCATTACAGTTTACTTTTAGAAGCTAGAACACAAAACAGTACAGCAGAGGATCGGGCCCTTTGGCCCATGTCTGTGCTGAAGATGGTGCTAAAATAAACTAATGCCTTCTGTCTGCGCATGTTCCATATCCCTCTAATCCCTGCACATTCATGTGCCTATCTAAAAATCTCGTCAACGCCTCAATTGTATCTACTTTGACCACCACCCTTGCCAGGGTGTTCCAGGTACCTACCACTCTCTGTGTAAAAAAAATTGCTTCGCAATGGAATTGATCTGTCTGTCCTGACCTGAAACATTTTCCATTGCCTTCACAGTTGCTGACTGACCCACTGAAATTCTCGGCTCTTTGTGTTTTGCTCAAAATTCTAGTACCTGCTGTTTTGTATTTCCACATTTTCATCCAAGTAGTTGTAGTGGTATATATAAAACAAACAATTGATATCCCAGCACCGATCCGTGTGGAACATTACTGGTCACAGAACTCCAACTGCAAAACCCCCCATCCACTACTTCCTTCTGTCTTCTGTGGGTTAGACAGTTCTGAATCCAAATTAGCAAGTAGCTGTGGGTTGAATGCAACTTAACCCTATGGACCATCGTATCACAAGAGACCTTGTCCAATGCCTCACCAAGTCCATATGAACAATATCCACTCTCCTACCCATATCCGGCTCAGCACAAAGCCATGCCGACTGACTAACTAGGCTACTCCTTTCCAAATGTGAGTAAATCCTATCTTTAGGAGTCTTCAATTGCTTCCCCATCATTGATGTGAGGCTCACTGAAAAATGTCCTGGATTAATCTTATTTCCCTTCTGATATACAGGAACAACACCGGGTACGTTTCAGTCCAATGTGACCTCACTTGTGGCTGGAGAATCTCTGTCAAGGTTCAGCAATCTTCTTTTGTCTCTCCCAATAACCTGGAATACATCCCATCAGGCCCTGGGGACTTATCCACCTTATTGCACTTCAAAAGATTCAATGCCACCTACTTCATGATCTCAGTATCCCCTCACTATTAATGTGCCTCACATTAATCTCGCTATCCTACATGCCATTCTCCCTGGTGTCTGAGCATCTTTTATGTTAATTTGTGTTGCAGATTTTTTTTAACGACTTGCAAGAAGATTTTCTATGCTCAAGTCAGTTTACTATCATATTGAGCGTGAGGGCAAGGTTTATTTCAAAGGATGTTATTATGTTTGACTGAACCGCGGAAAGTGTGATTTATTCTTGGTATTGTCTGTTCTACTTTAGTGTGCTTTGACTGTACCAGTTCCGTGTGTCGGAGTTCAGAGAGGTAGATAATATCGGTTTGGATAGTCACTCATAGAGCATTTTTGCCACCATTTACAGTTTCACATTTTAATTCTTTGATCCATTTTTTGGTCCCTTTGTTCATCTAACAGAATAAAGGATTTAGAAACAGCTCAGTAACTATTCATATATTGCACGGCTATTGTCCATATTCTTCATTTAAGATCAGGACTAGGAGTAGCCACTCATTCATTTGAGGTAAAAACCAGCAACTGAAGCACCTCACATTCATTTAAGGTGTTCTTTTGCTCTATTCGGTCAAGGTTGTTGAACTAATCTGATAATTAAATGCATTGTTTCAGATTCAGGGATAGTTTCTTCCCAGCTGTTATCAGGCAACTGAACCATCCTATGACCAACTAGAGAGCGGTCCTCACCTACCAGCTACCTCATTGGAGACCCTCGGACTGTCTTTAATTGGGCTTTACTGGACATTATCATACACTAAACGCTATTCCCTTTCTCCTGTATCTGTACACTGTGGACAGCTTCATTAGAATTATGTTTAGTATTTCTGCTGACTCGATAGGACGCAACAATTATACTTTTCAGTGTACCTCGATACACGTGACTATAAACTAAACTTTAATAAAAAGGCAGCTACCTTGCACTTGAGGAAATAAAGATTGTTATGTAATGTCAATATTTATGAGATATTTAAAATGTAAGAATCTTCCTTTTGGTTGTTAGTTGGGATCATCATCTAAATTGTGTTAACTTAAGCATAGGTTTGCAAAGCAGAAGGCTGTGTTCACAAATTACTTGATGTAACTAATGTTGTTTTGTTCTAGTGACAATGGATTATTCATTTGGAGAGCTTTTCGAAAGATTTTGATTGAAGCTTTGAAAGAACTGAAATATATGCAATTAGAAGCAATTGGACATTAAATTATTATGGCAATTGAGGTTTTTTAGTTGGATCATCAAGGTATGGTCTATTTGACAGGCAACTGGTCTTGATTGTTATCTTTTTTAATAAATAAGAGTTGAACAAGTACCATAAAACCTCCCAATGTCCTAAACTTTCTAATGATGTAAAAGAGAGCAATCTTTGTGAAATTACACCCATTATTATTCAGCTCTCCGGTTTACGTTAACTGGATCTATAGTGGATGAGCCAAAAAGTTATCGTTGGCAGTTAGCATGGATAAATTAAAAAATAATAGAAAAGCACACTATTTGGGATGGATTTTGACATTTCAGATTTTACTTTAAGTATCAAATTAAGTCATTGTGTAGCCTATGGCAGATGGGAATAAAATACTGGCATGTTTTTCATTTAACTTGATTTTGAATTACCTCTTAAAGATTAAGTTTGCAATTTAAGCATAATAAACTATACCATTTCATATGGTCACATGTTGTATTCTAGACTACAGTGATTCAGGTTAGACACTAGGAACTGCAGGTGCTGGTTTACAAAAGAAGACAAAATGCTGGAGTAATTCAGCAGGTCAGGCAGCATCTCTGGAGAACATGGAAATGAATACAGGTTTTAGTGCAGCTATGGCACCATCCCATGGTCACAGCGTGCAACTACAGGGTCACTGGGCCAAATTTAAGTGGGGATTCTTAGTAATAGTAATTTACATAGGTATCTCAATGTTATATGTTGGCATATAGTGATGTCATCTTCAGGTAAGAGTAAGATTTTTATATAGGAAGCATCAACATCTTATCTGAAAATACATCAACAAACTTAACTTATTTTTACTTATGCTGTAATACTTTCCCCTTAAACTGCTTAATCTTAACCTTATGGTTGAACACTTTATCCTTTCTTTGCTCAATACAGAACATAGGAACAGAAGAAACATGAGCAGTAATTGGCTATTTGTCTACATTGCCCCATACCTGTCGACTCCAGTAATTAAAGTATATATTTCTACTTTGAATAGATTCAATGATTCTCAATTGCAAAAAGTTACAAACCTCTCAAAGAAGAGATGTGACAGTGGCGTGGATAGTAGAGCTGCCGCCTCCTTGCTACATCAATCCAGGTTCAATCCTGATCTGCGTTGCAGCCTGCATGATGTTTTCACATTCTTCTTGTGATTGAGTGGGTTTCCACTGGGTGGTCTGATTTCCTCGCACACCCCAGGGACATGTGGATTGGTATTGTCCATTGTATTGTCCATAGGGTGAAGGTATCTGAGGAGAGTTGATGAGAATATAGGGAGAATGTAAATGGGTGTTTTGTGGTTTGCTCAGCTGTGCTGGGCCTAAGCTGTTTCCATGCTGTACAAGAAATTCTGGAGAAGTTGAGGCCTGCAGCAGATCAATCACAATTATATTGAATGGTGGTGTAGACTTGAGGAGCCAGGTGGCCTATTCTTGCTCCTATTTTCTTGTACTTGCATTTCCTTTGGCATCCTCTCTGCCAATCCATCCCAGAAACTTATCTTTTAATAGGGTTACCTCTCATTCCTTTAAGGTCCGATGTGTATAGATCCAATTTGTTTAACCTCTCTTCATATATCAATCCCTTCATCCAAGAAATCAATCCAGTGAACCCCATCCTCACTGACTCCAATATGTGTGTTCTTCAAAAATGGAGATCAACGCTGAACACAATATAAATGACCTGTAAAGTAGCATCAACAGTACCTATTTTTACATTCAATACATCTGTAATAAAGGACAACATTTCATTGGCTGTCTTAACTGCTTACTGTACCTGCTTGGGCACTCTTTGTATTTGATGTATCGGACCTCGAGAACCCAATGCAACAGAGGATTTTGTAGTTTCACTCCCTTAAAATAGTTTTTGTAAGGTAATCCACTTTGGACAAATTTTCTTTTGCCACACAAAATACCAGGCTGATGTTCATGCCTGTAATGGGCAGGAAATGGGTGGCAGTTGGGAGTGGATTGCAAATGTCCAGTTATGTGGTATGAAAGGCATGGATGAGACTTTCAGCCACAAAATTGCTGAGAGGACCAGAATCGCATGATATTATTGGACTTAAGACAAAATAAATACAGCATTCTTTTAGCTACAGTTTTGAAATGACTGCTGAAATTTATCTATGCTGAAGATTATTAAAGAAAATTCAGTAGGATCATTCATTTTCCTAAATTTCTACTTGCCCTTAAATATTGTATTCTGCCTTCAGTATTTCATTTGCCGTAAACATTTTTAAGGGAACAAATATATTTGCATTTGCATTGACTTTCTGAACCGTGATTCCATTAAACCCTATATAACAGGAGATAACTCAACATTAGGCCCTAGAAACTAAATTGGTGAAAGATTAGCTGTTGTGCGTTTGGATCAATAAACTCATAGATTAATTCTAGCAGCCAGTTTAAAATACAAGAGTATATTTAGTCTTGCAAAGAACCCCAAATGCTCCATGCTAAGGATAAGCATAACTAGATGAAGGTGAGCAAAAAATAATGTATCCAACATTGATAGCCATTGTTGTAATTATACCTGGATGAATCTGCTTACCCTTAATTATCTAGTAATTTGGCATGAATTCTCTTTTATAAATGCCATATGACATATTTTATATTTTAGGCACAAGACCGGCTACGGAAAATGATGAATTAAAGAACAAATGGGAACATTTGTTGGGGACAGAGTATGAAGTGATGGTATGATTTTCTAATACCAAATTTTCTGATATGAATTGTGTATGGAAACAAATAGTGCTGTTGAATGACATTTGTCAATGTTTTAATTTTATTTGAATTAATTGTAAAATGTAATTCCCATTTCAAAATGTAAAATAAAAATTAATAGAACTAACCAATGTTTATTATCTTATGGAGATAGCCATGAGATCGCTTCAGAACTAATGTTTGGCATGAATCATGTAATTATAATAATATGATTTATTATGTTATAATGGACCATTAAAATTTACTTCTAGTGCACAGACCTTGACATTCTAAGAAAAACTAAATAAATTCTATGTTGTTGAGCAAATACATAATGGAGACTAGATATCGTCCCCGAAAGCACATTTGAAATAGATGTGTATTTATTTTTGAAGCTTATCTATGGGTGAAGTGTTAAGTTTGAATACTGTTTATAAGTGGAAATAATTGTAAGTTTTTATAAGCAACTACTTATTGTGTTTAGTTAATATTTGTAGCAGATTCTGAATGTAAAATTATCAATCTAAATTTCCCACTCCGAAAAATATCCTTGTCAGGTATCCCATCTGTGTTTGCAGACTTTCTTAATCTAAGTTTGATAAACCTTTTGAAATGTTGTCATTTTATCTGTGACTGTTTCATGTGATATTACAAAAAAGTTTAATTGCTTTGGTGACATTTCTCTGAGACGTCTGTGCTTTATTGAGGGTCCTCGAAGTTTTCATCTTCCCTCTCCCTTGCCTGAATGTTTATTGGCAAGTAAACTCTGATACCAATATGCAATGCGACTGTTTGGTATTGCCATCTCTGATTGCTTTAGCTTAAAAATTCTGAGGAATGAAACAACATTAGGGAGGAGGGATATTGGAAATAGAGAGTTTTACAATGACAGGGATGCCATCTTTTCGTGCTGAATAACCAAAATGATGCTAAATATTTTGACATGTTGAGAGTGCCATATGATAGGAAGTGACCCAGCCAAGCAGTTAACTGCAACACTGTGGAGAAAGTTTATCACCTCCAAATTGTCCAACATTTTACGTCTTAATAGTTAAAAACATTTCCTCCAATGTGTAAATGAAGATTCTTAATTTAACATATTCCTATTAACATCTGTGGTAATTTGTGATCTGGAGGTCAAACTGTAGTATTCAAAACCATTGGATTAATGATATCTGAGTGAAAATATTGATTGTGTGCTACTTTCATTTCAACTAACTTTTAATATCTTCCTAATTCATAATTAGGTGCTTAATGTGGACTCTCAGATTTACAGTGATGTAGATGTGCAGAAATATTCTAAGGTAATGTAGCTCAGAACCATTAAGAAATTATTGACTGAAATGTTTTATGTGTTTCCATGTTGAATTTTGCAGCTGAATATTAAGTACACTGGTGGGTCAACTTGACATAGTCATGGCACTTTGAGCTCTGCGTCACCACTTGTGTTGTTTAATAATTATTATCTTTATTGTCCACAACACTTCCAATGTTACCCATATCATTGCTTGAAATGTTATTTCTCTTCTTTTTCTTGACCTCTCAAGACAGAAATTATGGACAGGAGTAATATTTTGTTCAGGATGTTTTTCTCTGCTGTTTGTAATCTATAACATAGGATAAGTGGGTCAGTCCGTCCTTTGTGCCTCATTAAACCACATAGTTGAATCAAAGTTGATTTTTATCTCAACTTACTCTATTTTCTTAGCCAACACAAATTTGCTGATGTGTCGGGAGGAACTGCAGGTTTAAACCGAAGGCAAACACAAAAAACTCAGAGTAACGCAGCAGGTCAGGCAGCATCTCTGGAGAAAAGGAATAGGTGTCGTTTCAGGTCGAGACTGTTCTTCAGACTGAGAGCCAGGGGAAAGGGAAACGAGAGGTATAGGACAAACTAGACCAAGTGGACCCGTTGGGCCCAAACCTCTCCTGCATTGGTGCAGCACCCTCTCCTCCCCCTTCCCTCTTCCCCCTCCCCCCTCCCTCTCCCCAGGATACACAGGAATGCAAAAAATGTTTTGATTATATATTTAAAAAATAATGTCTTGAGTCATTCTCAGCCATTCAAATCATTAAAGAAACCTTAGCTCTTCTAACCTTGCACAATAATTTTAAGGGGAGCCCAACTGTTAGGTGTGGAGGAATCTCTGCAATCACCTGACCTCTCTTTTTACTTCCAGCATTAGAGCAGAACCTTCTGCCCAGCTGCAAACTACAAAGAGCAGCTTCAGTATTTCCATGTTTGCGGCAGATGCACAGGAATCCTGGAATTGCAAACAATTGTGGATTAATTTCAGCGAATGCTAAGTTGTGCCATCATTTTGTGACAAGTTTTTGTCGAGATCATTAGCTCCAGTAGATCATGACCACAAACCCAGGCCAATAGACAATAGGTGCAGGAGTAGGCCATTCGGCCCTTTGAGCCAGCAGCGCCATTCACTGTGATCACGGTTGATCATCCACAATCAGTACCCCGTTCCTGTCTTCTCCCCATATCCCTTGACTGTGCTATCTTTAAGAGCTCTATCTAACTCTCTCTTGAAAGCATCCAGGGAATTGTCCTCCACTGCCTTCTGAAGCAGAGAATTCCACAGATTCACAACTCTCTGGGTGAAAAAGATTTTCCTCATCTCTGTTCTAAATGGCCTATCCCTTATTCTTAAACTGTGGCCCCTGGTTCTGCACTCCCCCAACATCAGGAACATGTTTCCTGCCTCTAGCGTGTCCGATCCCTTAATAATCTTACATGTTTCAATAAGATGCCCTCTCATCCTTCTAAATTCCAGTGTGTACAAGCCCAGTCGCTCCATTCTTTCAACATATGACTGTCCAGCCAACCCGGGAATTAACCTCATGAACCTACGCTGCACTCCCTCAATAGCAAGAATGTCCTTCCTCATATTTGGAGACCAAAACTGCACACAATACTCCAGGTGTGGTCTCACCAGGGCTCTGTACAACTTCAGAAGGACCTCTTTGCTCCTATACTCAACTCCTCTTGTTATGAAGGCCAACATGCCATTAGCTTTCTTTGCAGCCTGCTGTACCTGCATGCTTACTTTCAGTGACTGATGTACAAGGACACCCAGATCTCATTGTACTTCCCCTTTTCCTAACTTGACACCATTCAGATAATAATCTGCCTTCCTGTTCTTGCCATCAAAATGGATAACCTCATATTTATCCACATTAAACTGCACCTGCCCACTTGCCCAACCTGTCCAAGTCACCCGCATCCTCATAACATCCTCCTCACAGTTCACACTGCCACCCAGCTTTGTGTCATCTGCAAATTTGCTAATGTTACTTTTAATCCCTTCATCTAAATCATTAATGTATATTGTAAATAGCTACGGTCACAGCACTGAGCCTTGTGGTACTGCACTAGTCACTGCCTGCCATTCTGAAAGGGACCTGTTAATCCCTACTCTTTGTTTCCTGTCTGCCAACCAATTTTCTATCCATGTCAGTACCCTAGCCCAAATACCATGTGTTCTAATTTTGCTCACTAACCTCCTATGTGGGACCTTATCAAAGGCTTTCTGAAAGTCCAGGTACACTATATCCACTGGCTCTGCCTTGTCTACCCAACATCAGTCTACACAACATCATTTCCTGCCTAATGTGAATTTCTTTCAGTTCCTCCATAACCCTAGGTCCTCTGGCCACTAGTACATCTGGGAGATTGTTTGTGTCTTCCTTAGTGAAGGCAGATCCAAAGTACCTGTTCAATTCATCTGCCATTTCCTTGTTCTCCATAATAAATTCACCTGTTTCTGTCTTCAAGGGACCCACATTTGTCTTAACTAATTTTTTTCCTCTTTACATACATCAAGAAGCTTTTACTATCCTCCTTTATATTCTTGGCTAGCTTACCTTCGTACCTCATCATTTCTCCCTGTATTGCCTTTTTAGTTATCTTCTGTTGCTCTTTTAAAAGTTTCCCAATCCTCTGGCTTCCCGCTCATCTTTGCTATGTTATACGTCTCTTTTATTTTTATACAATCCTTGACTTCCCTTGTCAGCCATGGTCGCCTCTTACTCCCCTTAGAATCTTTCTTCCTCTTTAGAATGAACTGATCCTGCACCTTCTGTATTATTCCCAGAAATACCTGCCATTGTTGTTCCACTGTCATCCCTGCTAGGGTCTCTTTCCAGTCAACTTTGGCCAGCTCCTCCCTCATGCCTCCATAGTCCCCTTTGTTCAACTGCAATACTGACAATTCTGATTTTACCTTCTCCCTTTCAAATTGTAGATTAAAACTTATATTATGGTCACTACCTCCTAATGGCTCCTTTACATTGAGTTCCCTTATCAAATTTGGTTCATTACACAACACTAAATCCAGAATTGTCTTCTCCCTGGTAGGCTCCAGTACAAGCTGCTCTAAGAAACCATCTTGGAGGCACTCCACAAACACCCTTTCTTGGGGGTCCATTACCAACCTGATTTTCCCAGTCTACCTGCATGTTGAAATCTCCCATAACCACCATAGCATTACCATTGCTACATATTAATTTTAACTCTTATTCAACTTGCACCCTATATCCAGGTTACTGTTTGGGGGCCTGTAGATAACTCCCATTAGGGTCTTTTATCCTTACAATTCCTCAGTTCTATCCATACTGACTCTACACCTCCTGGTTCTATGTCACCCCTCACAAGGGACTGAATTTCATTCCTTACCAACAGAGCTACCCCACCCCCTCAGCCCACCTGTCTGTCTTTTCGATAGGCCGTATACCCCTGGATAATCAGTTCCCAGCCGTGGTCGTCTTGCAGCCATGTCTCTGTAATTTCCACACCATCAAACGTGCCAATCTCCAACTGAGTCTCAAGCTTATCCACTTTATTTCATAGGTTCATGTTTTATTATGCAGCAATGATCCTGCCATCTTATATGCTTCAAGGTCAGAAACGTGAAGAAAATTTGAGCATTTACCTCAGGAGTCATTGTTCAATGAAGCACGTGTTTAATGACAACATTGAACACGGAAGTATTAGATGAAAATCGCGATGTTTATTTTATGCCGTATGTGTCCGAAATATAACCAAAACGGTACACGATAGCGCAACAATTTGAACAAAACTTGATACTGCACACCGCAGGCAAATGGTGAGTAAGGTGCCCCTAAAATTGTTGCGTTATCATGTAGTGTTTTGGCTATATTTCAAGAATATATATATATATATATATATGCTGATTCACATCTGCTGGTAGGCTTTGACAATTTTGTGAAAAAAGCATTGATGGTACTTCAATAGTGCTTTGAACCACCTGCCTTAGGAAGTCTAATGGGAGACTTCCTAAGGCAGGTGATTCAAAGCATTATTGAAGTACCATCAATGCTTTTTTCACAGAATTGTCAAAGCCTACCAGCAGATGTGAATCAGCATTATCACCATCTCCAACAACAAGCCTCTAATTGCAATCAGCTTTCTCCATTGATTGGAACACATGCCTGATACCAAACACTGCTTGAACCTCTGTTGTGGCAAATGTTTGCCTGGAGGATAAAAGAGACACGTCAATGATGTTTCAAAACAACTTCTGAAACAAGTAACATCTTCATCTACTCTTGGGAATCTTTGGTTCATCTCTAGAGAAGGATCATCCAGGATTACTCCGAGAACCTTGAAATTCCTTTGTTTTAGGAAGCTGCAAATTCCCAACAAAAATAGCAGGAAGAGGATACCACTTTCCATACAAGCTAAGAAGAAAAACAGCCTTTCACTTTGTAAGCTCACATGAGGTTGAGTTATCTGTACAACCAGAGAAAAATCTAAAAACAGTATTATTTTCTTTGTTGCCAAATTGCAGAGCCTTTTAGTCTGGATCCACAGAGAAAGTGGTGTGAGTGGATCTTACAGCGAGAGGTGTAAGCTCAATGGGTGAATGGGGGCAGCAGTTATTTGGTCATTCTTCATGTCATTTCTTAATTGAGATTAAAATTACTGTGATCAAACAATGATCAAATGAACAATGATCAAAAAATAATAAAATTGATTGTTGTGAAGACTAAAGTGCTGTGAAGAATATGGTAGATATGAGTTAATAGGCAATTTTCCTGATGATTTGCCAAAAGATAAGATGCACTTTACCACATTTACTGATTGTATATACCTTTTAGAAGTTAAATCATTTGGTCATTGTGTTACTGTTACTATTATTTTAAGTAAATGATCTGAAACCAATAGATTACAGCTTATTTTCAGTTAAAACATGATTATTTATGACAAGATTATACTTGGTAAGCAGGAGGATTTACATAATGGTATTCATTCCAAAGGGCTTGAATTTTTTGAAATGTAATCATTATTATACTGTATGAAACAAAGCAACTATGGCAAAGATCCACAAACAGCATTGAAATAAATAAGCTAAACAGATTTCAAATATAAATGGAAAATAAATATTGGCTGGAGCACCAGAAAAGCTCTGACGCTTCCAAGTGTCCTCAATGAGCTTTAATTTCCACCTGGTGAATAGAATGGCCTGTGATTAACATCATCCCTAAAGCAAGCCTCTCAGGCGTTGTAACCCTCCTTCACTACTGCGGTGAAGCATAACTAGATCAACCATGTTTATCTCTGTCAATATGACCGTCACCAAATTTCTTATGCATGGTACACATTCCACGATGTAATCCAGTCCTGGATTTGAGCAGGACTGCGGCCACCGATAACAGTCTACTTGTCCCTTTAGTTTGGTAGTCTGTAAGCTGATACGTGTGTATTGTTCACTCTGCATGGATTGTAATAAATGCTTTGTGGTTCACCTAATACTTTGTAATGGATTGATTATAAAACATGGTGTCAGAAGTGGGATGCAAACCCACGCCTCCAATAACCGATATCTTGACCTCCAGCTTTAACTCGTGGGTGAGAGCTCGACCCTAAGACAAGGTGGATGCTTATATTGTTCTGTGGTTTTAGTTATTCATATTGCAGGTTAATATGCGATAGTGCAAAGAGATAATTTGAGTGCAGCTGGATGAAATTCTCTGCCTCAGAAGGCAGTGGAGGCCAATTCTCCGTATACATTCAAGAGAGAGCTAGATAGAGCTCTTAAGGATAGCGGAGTCAGGGGGTATGGGGAGAAGGCAGGAATGGGGTACCGATTGCAAATGATCAGCCATGATCACATTGAATGGTGGTGTTGGCCTACTCCTGCACCTATTGTCTATTGTCTAAAAACTAGAAAAAAAATATATATCTTTGCATATTCCTTCTAATTCGATTTTTGTTTTAATTTAGTTATTACCAGTTCATACATTGAATCTTGGAGTGGAGCTGGATTCATTTGATGGACGTCACTACATATCATCAATTGTGCCTGATGGACCAATAGGCCAAAATGGATTATTACAAATGGAAGACGAAATTTTAGAGGTACAGCTTTGAGAAAACATTAAAATTTGAAAATAATCTCTCCATTTCAGTAATAGGTTAGGTAACATTTATTTTCTGTTTGAAATAATTCATACAACAGGTTCAGGCAATCATTGTCAAATAATCATTATGCTTTCATGTTTGTCAGTTCTTGAGCATGTTCATCATTTGGTATGATTCCTGTTAACCTTAAATCGTGTTATGCAAAAATAAATAGAAATGACATTAGTTTCCAGTGCTCTACATATTAAGATCCAGTTTTGCATTTTATTTTTTTGTATAGGTTA
This sequence comes from Rhinoraja longicauda, assembly GCF_053455715.1. NCBI lineage: Eukaryota > Metazoa > Chordata > Chondrichthyes > Rajiformes > Arhynchobatidae > Rhinoraja > Rhinoraja longicauda. The sequence continues at coordinate 29,679,763 of NC_135963.1, read as the reverse complement.
TGATGTGTAGATAATTTCTGCATGTATAACACATAAACGAGAATTTATATAGAGAACTGTTTAGTGACCGATAAAGATGAAGACTTTGAAGATGATTATTTAAAAACTTCAATTCTTGCACTAGTTTTGTCAATCACTTTCTCAAGAACTGTCAGGAATGGTGCATTTTGGCCATTTTCCATTCCTCATGGCTTGTGGTGAGAAAATTTTGAAGCAACATGAGCAAATTATGAAAATAGTTGAAGGGAATTAAATGATACATTGCTGGAAACGGAAAATGGTTCATACAAAATGGATGTGCAGTAAATGCTTGTCTTGTCTCCGATGCCTATGTCCCATGAATTAATTTAAAATTGAAGTCTGAAACCATGCACAAAAATGAAAATTGCAAGTACAATGTCTGCATGCGACACTTTAGAGAACTACACTTCCACACAAGGCACACAATGTTAGAAGATGCACTATGGTACCAGAATTCATGCAGGTAGAACTTGCAAACATATTTGCTTAATTCTAGATATTAATCTTTTTAAACACTGCCATAATCTGAATATTTGCCTTCTATTTCAGGTGAATGGAAAGCAGTTATATGGAAAATCACGCCGTGAAGCAATTTTATTTCTAAAAGAAATGTCCCCTCCGTTTATTTTGGTCTGTTGTCGGAGACTGTTCGAGGAAGGAAATGAGATGCCTGTCGATGAACCCACTGGCATGGAAAGCGATGCTTCCCAGGTAGAGTTGGGGAATTTCAAAAGGAAATGTACTGCTATCTTCCAATGTACAGAGTGATTCCACAATGATTCTTATAAATTGGTTGAGATATTTGGGTTCATTCAAAATTCTCCTTGATTATGTTACTCATCGAGACCCTTCATAAGTACTTAGTCAATGCATCAATTTTCTTGTGACTGATAAATACATTTTCTTAATGCGGCTGTTCGTGAAGGCTGGGTCAGTATGTCAGCTACAAGGAGATCGAATACTCATTGACAATAGGTTGTTTTCTATCGTAAACTAGCTGACAGTTGAACTCATGCTATGTGGATAACGCTGATGAACTTCGAGCCTGGATCAGTGCTTGGAAATATGATGTTGTGGCCATTACGGGCCCGATTCACCCGCCGAAGACCCGCACCGCAGACCAGAACCCGCCTGGATCAGAGACCGGAATCTGCCCAGAAGGCCCGACTTGCCCGCCACGGACGGAGGATCCGCGGATGGTCGGAGACCGGAATTCGCCCGGAAGACTCGGCTCACCCGCCTCGGATCGAGGACCCACGGGAATCCACCTGGAAGGCCGGTAAGCAGACCGGCTGCGGGAGGGAGTGCCCGGCCTTGACGGTTGGAGGCCCTGAAGCAGCCTGGGGCTCGGCTGGTCCAGGCGCCGCTCCACGAGGCCGAGCACGTGGACCAGTCGCAGCCTACAGTAGTGGAGCAGCGGCGTAGGACACCACGTCTATGCCGACAACGCAACGCCACCAGGACAACATGCCTTCATGGTCAGATGAAGTTCCCTACACTTCCAACAACTGGGACTTGAAAATGGCGCCAAACTGGCGATGCTGTATACTGTATCATAATCATAATCATACTTTATTAGCCAAGTATGTTTTGCAACATATGAGGAATTTCATTTGCGATTCAGTCATACCAATAAAAAGCAACAGAACACACAAGTTACATTTTATCATGAACACCCACCACAGTGACTTCTCCGCATTCCTCACTGTGGTGGAAGGCGAAAAAAAGTGCAATCCCTTCTTTGTCCCCTAGTGGTCGGAGGCTCTAACCTTCCGTTGGAGGGATGATCTTGACTCCCGTAGCCGGCGGTCGGGCTTTCCTCGTCGGGGCGATCAAGCTCCTGCATCGGGGGGGAATCTCAGCTCCCCCCGCGCTGGGCGATTTATCCCGGGTTGAGGCTAATCGAACCTCGTGCGGCTTTGGAGCTTCCCGACATCGGTCTCAACCCGAGACTACAAGCTCCTTGATGTTAAAGTCTGCAGGCCGCGGTTGGAACGTCGATCCCAGGCAAGGAATCGGCTCCGATGGTAAGTCCACGCCCCACGGTGGGGCTCAAAGTTAGTCCCGAGCAAGGCCTTCAGTTCCACGATGTTTTTGTGCTATGTTTATATATATAATGAGTTTTTGTTTGTAATATATACTAGACCATGTGGACCCGTTGGGCCCAAACCTCTCCTGCGTTGGTGCAGCACACTCTCCTCCCCCCTATCCTCCCCCCCCACCCCCCCCCCACTCCCTCCCTCCCCAAAACCTTCCTTGTTTGGCTGTAGTTCAGGAGCCAACAACAAACGAGAGTTTTAATATATAGATGTATCTAAGTGCTTATGTATAGTGATACTTGATCTGAACTTTTTACAAAAATGAATTTAACTGTACCTCGGTACATGTGACAAATAAAGTACCATACCATACCATGCCTGCGGAAGAGAGGATCAGATATGTAGACAGATTGTGGAAGGATGCAAGAACCATACGGTTGCTGTAGTGGGTGACTTTAACTTCCCCAATATTGACTGAGACTTGCTCAGGACAAGAAGATTAGAAGGGGCAGAATTTGTTCAGGTGTATCCAAGAAGGTTTCCTTAAACAGTATGAGGATAGTCCGAGGAGGGACCATATTGGACGTAGTATTGGGAAACGAGCCTGGTCAGGAGACTGATGTTACTGTGGAAGAGCAATTTAAAGATAGTGATCATAACCCCATAAGCTTTAAGATTGTTTTGAAAAAGGATGGGTCCGGACATTGAGGTAGGCATTTAATTGGGGCAAAGCAGATTACAATGTCATTAGGCAGGAACTAAGGAAGGTAAATTGGGAGCAGTTGTTATTGGGTAAGTCCATAGCTGACATGTGGGAGTCAGTTAAAGGCCAGCTGATCAAAGTGCATGTTCCAGTAAGAAGGCTGGAAAAGGAGCAAGGTAAAGGAGCCATGGATGACCAAGGAAATTGTAAACTTGGTCAGGAAGAAAAAGGAAGTGTATGCCCGATTTTAAAAGATGGTATCAGACGGGCGATTACCAGGGCCAAAAGGAGCCATGAAATGTCATTGATCAGCCAGATTATGGGAAATACCAACAAATTTTACATGTACATTAAAAATAAGAGGGTGACCAAAGAGCTGGTAGGATTAATCACAAATAAAGCAGGGGATCTATACCAGGTTATTGAGAGAGACAAGAGAGGAGATTGCGGAGGGCTGGACAAGGATCTTTATTTCTTGCCTAGCTGTAGGCGAAGTCCCAAAACACTGGAGAGTGGCCAGTGAGGATCCTTTGCTTAAGAAGAAAAGTAGCGAGAATTGAGGGAATTATAGGCCGATGAGCCTCACAGTAGTGGTCGGGAAACTATTGGAGAGAATTCTTCGAGATAGGATTTACTAACATTTGGAAGAGAATGGGCTAAACAAGGATAACCAACACAACTTTGTATGTGGCAGGTTGCGTCTCACTAACTTGATTGAGTTTTTGAGGAGGTGATGAAAGACATTGATGAAGATATGGCAGTGGATTTTAGTAAGGCTTTGATAAGGTCCCTCATGGTAGGCTGAGCCTTAAGTTTAAGATGTATGGGATTCACAATGACTTGGTCATAGGGGTCATATTGGTCATATGGGTTCGGAGCTCACTTACTGATAGAAGACAGGATTGTCATGGAAGTAAATATTCTGGCTGGAGGTCTGTGCCCAGTGGAATTCCATTAGGATCTGTGCTGCAACCTCTGCTGTTTTTGATATATATAAAAGACCTAGACGTAAATATAAATGGTTGGTGAGTAAGTTTGCTGACAACACGAAAATTGGAGGAGTTGTAGACAGCGTGGAATGCTGTCAGAAGATACAGCAGGGTATAGATCAGCTGCAGGAATGGGCGGGGATGAAACAGATGATGTTTAACCCGAGCAATTGTGAGGTGTTGCACTTTGGGAGGCTGAATGTAAGGGGAGAGTATGCAGCTAATGGTTAGACCCTTAACAGTATTGATGTGCAGAGGGTCTAGCAGTCCAAGTTCATAGCTCAGTGAAGGTGGCAGCACATAGATAGGTAAAGTAGGCCTGTGGTATGCTTGCCTTAATTGCTAGGGGCATTGAATATATGAGTCACAAAGTCATGATGCAGCTCTGTAGGATTTTGGTTAGGCCACATTTGGTGTATTGTGTGCAGTTCTTGTCACCCCATTACAAGAAAGTTGTGGAGGCTTTGGTGAGGGAGTTTAACAGAATGCTGCCTTGATTCTAGTGTTTCAGCTACAGGGAGAGGGTAGATAAAATGTAATTGTTTTCTCTGGAACATTGGAGGTTGAGGGGAGATGTGATAGAAGTATATAAAATTATGAGAGGTATAGACAGTCGGAATCTTTTTCCCAGGATGGAAATGTCCAACACTAAAAAGTGATAGGGAGAAAGTTTTATGGAGATGCGTGGGGCGTTCTTGTACACAGAGAGTGGTGGGGGCCTGGAATGCATTGCCCAGGGGTGGTGGTGAAGACAAATCCAATAGTGGCATTTAAGAAGCTTTTAGATGGGCACATGGAAGTGCAGGGATAGAAGGATATTTATCATGTACAGGCAGATGAAATTAGTATTACTTGGCATCATGTTCGGTAAAAACATTGTAGGCCGAAGTCCCTGTTTGTGTGCTTACTGTTCTATGTTGTTATATTATTTATGTTAAGTATGTATGGAAGAATATTTCTGGCCCAACGACATAAGCAGTTATTATTTATGCTAAATATATTATTTGAATGTACTTTTGACATCTTAATAGAATATAAGATAGCTTCACTTTCCTTCCAAAACACAGATTCCTCTGTTGTTCTGTACACCTTAAACATTTCTCCCTTAAACACTTCTCCCTTACTTGAACTTTGCCATATACCAATTCATAAAAGCTTAGGTTTTTCCCAACACTCTCTGTTGGGTTTGTAACTAATGTTCTGTGTGTGTTCAACCATCCTTTTGTGAAATCATTGCTGATCCTATAAGAATCAGCACTATATCATCAAATATTTGTATGCTCTACTTATAGGTTTCAGAAATGTACGAGATGATAAGGCCACCATCTCCCAGGAGTAGTGCAAATTGTAGCCACCAGGTAAATTGAACTATTAAAATGAGAATCAAATAAGATATACATGCGTGTCAGGGCATATCACATTATCTTTTTTTCCCCCCGATGCATGACATTTTGCCCTTGTCAACATGATTTCCATGTCAATTATAAAATTCATAAGAGTAATTCAGCTAGATTTGGCCACTGTCTTTTTTTTGATCAGCTCAAAACTCCTTTTTGGAGAACAATGGCTTTGCATCTTACCAATAGGCTACAACTTTAAGCCTATAAAAATACAGTAAACCCTTGCAATAATGGATTGCACAGAGGAGATGGTGTCCTTTATTACCGATTGTCTGTTCTAACCGAATTAGGAGGTTTAATATGTACAGTGCTATTGCCAATAAACAGCCAATACACTACACAATAAATAGTAAAGTACACAAAATACATATTACCTTCGAACGGCACAGTGGCGCCATGGTAGAGTTGCCACCTTACAACAGCAGAGACCCGAGTTCAAATCTGACCTTGTGTGCACGGTCTTGTGTTGCGGAGACGTGCAGGTTTGCGGTTTAGCTGACTTCTGTGGGTTGTGCTGTTTCTGCGGCTCGCTACATCGCTCTGCCAGTGTTCGCGCCTGGCATCGGTTTGCTCCCTGTGGCTGTGTGGGTTTCCGGTGCATTTGCTCCATCCCACACACTGGAGCTGTTGTGCTCGGTCACCCGGGGCGGAGGAGAGTGGGGTGGTGACCGCTAGTCGGCATGAGTTTGGTGTTTCTACACTGTACCTCTAAACTAAACTAATCTAAAATGTTTCAAAAACACCATTCGCCCCATCCATCTAGTTTTCATTCTATGAAACAATGAACTTGATCTACAGATTTGGTTCGCTATAACCAAATTCTGTTATAAAGAAAGCCATTAAAACAAGAGTTTACCATACTGTTGTGGTAAGTTGTACCATATATTTTAGCATCCCAAAAATTACGTTTAACTTTGAATAATGTGCAAAGTATGCAGTATTGTTCCAGCCAAAGGAACATCTGTTCTGAACTTAGCTTTGCATCAGACAAGGCGTTGCAAAAAGTTGCTTTGAATTGTTTAACTCTACACCAATTGCACCATACTGATTTGTGCAAATTTGTGATTTTAATATAATTGTGATCCCATGTGAAATAGTAAAATTCAGAAGATTATTCACAGAACAAATATATTCACCATATATGACAGATTGTTACAATATTGGCAGAATTACACAGGCTGGCATAAAAATAATAGATAGAAGAATTGGAGATAAGAGTGTGCAGCCAAGGCAGGTGCAAAAGCATTTTGAAATGAAATAAATAGTATTAGTATTAGATTTTCTCTGATGCAGCGGACCTGGAAATAGTTTTGTGTTGATAATAGAGTCATAGAACATGGGAACAGGTGCTATTTATATTAAGCCGATTTTCCGTCACAGGCCCAATATAGCCTTCGATGCAATGGCATTTTTAAGTACTTCATAAATATTATGAGAATATCTTTCTATCCCCTTAAGCAATGTGTTTAAGATCTCAACTTGTACCAAATTCCTTCTATATCTCTTAGCTGATATATGTGCCTTTTGATTATAGCCACTTCTGTTTAGGAGAAATGTTTCTTGCTATATATTAACTATGCTTCCCCACAATTTTTTTAAACTATTCAAGTCCACTCTCAGCCTTCACCATTACGAAGGAAATAAACTAAGCTGAAATGCTCCATCCCAGGCAACATACTGGTGAATTACTTCCACACCCTCTCCAGTGCAATCACAGTCTTGGAAGAGTGAATTAGGGAAATTTAAGTTTGACAATGCTAGACACTAGAAATCTGTAATATATTTGTCTGACAAAATAGATGTAACGATTCCTGACAAGTCAATATCAATGTTTTACAAGTTAATTTATTTTCCAAAGGTGGACGTGGATACCGAGGCTAATGCGGAAGGGGATGAAGTTGGGGAGCTGGCTTTATGGACGTCAGACGTGAGAGTGATTGAACTGCATAAAGGTTCTGAAGGTTTAGGTTTCAGCATCTTGGACTATCAGGTACATTCCAATTTGTATATATTTTTAACAATGGACAAAAAAATGGTACTTGTAGGTTGCAACAATTACACTTTCTTTGAAAACAAATTTTAGAATATGTTTGATAGAGTAGAAATCCTTTACCAAAGTGGTGAATGTAGTATTTTTGAAAATTGGGATAATGGAATAATTTGAGTATTAGCAGTTAAGTACAAGTAACAATTTAGTAATGGCATTAATTTCTTCTGTGATTCATTTGCAATTTTTGGTTTTCTTCCCTTACCACGGTGAAGAATTATAATTTTTGATGCAAAGGCTGGTGGGATGAAAGATGAGGACCAGGGAACTCTATGCTTGTTCTGTCTGGGGGGAGGGGAAGCAAAGGCAGAACTGGGAAACAGAGAACGTGAAGGATCCATCCACAACAGCAGTAGGGAAACCACTTTTACTGAAAAGGATGCCCCAGAATGGAAAGCCACATCTTGGGAGAAGATGTGATGAGACAGCAAAATTGAGAGTAATTGATGACACCCTTGCAAGAAGCAGAGTGAGGAGGTATAGTCAAGGTAAAAACGAAGTGAGAATTACTTCATTGAGAGAGAATTACTTCAATCTATCTGCCCTTGGGGGTTCCTGATACCTGGACTGTTTCCTTTTCACTTGTCTGCCTGCAAGTTTCTTGTTGGAAAGTGACAGGTCATGCCACACTCCCAATTTTTACAAACATTGAGTTGATATTGGAGTCTTCAAACATTGGGATTCAGCCTCATTGTTTCTGGTAAACTAGTGGAGATATTTATGATGCATGACAGTGTTCAACATTGTCTAAGGTTATGATAATAGTGGTACTGACCCAACAGTGAGGTAATAATGTAAGAAGCTGCAGTTCGGATCAGGTAAAATATTGGGAGTTGGGAACTGCTCATGTAGTTAGAAGATGTCCTGTCATTTTTGGAGATTGGCAAAAAGATTGGAGAAAAATTATTTTGGGATTAGGTATTATTGGGTCAGGGATCACCATTATTGAAAGGTCGGCAGATTTTCAGAGTACCGAGCAGAGGAAGGAAAATGTATTAGCTTCTGGCACACATATTACCTTTAGCAACTTAAACAACTGCCAGTAAGTATCCTGGTCTATTTTGCAGGAGCCAATGTAACAGAAAATCAGCTGCATTTGCATCACCTTTTGGTTGTTGCAATGTGTGTGTCCTATTGATGAAAAGGGAACATGTAAATTATTGATCTCAAAACAAATGATTGTTTGTATTATTAGGCATTCATCACAACATTCTACAACAACTTTATTTTAGTGTATAGCTATCTGCCAAATTTGAGTACTGTCCAAAACAAATTAACCCAGATGTAGGTCACTGATTTTATTTGTAATGTTGTAATGCTAATGAATAGTGCGTTAACTCTATAACTTACATGATAATGTCAAAACGCTTTGCTCTCAATCAGGATTTTTTTAACATCTTAAAGCTGTGGGCTATGAAGGTAAAGCAAAATCATCGGGAAAGTGTAACTGTTGGAAATTAGTTCAGCATAGAATTAGCAATGGACAATGTTATGTCTAAAAGGCATTAAAGGCAACCCGAGGATAGAAAAAGGAGATAAGATTTTTTTTCCGATTATTCTGATTTTGGGGAGGGGAGGAGTGGGTGATAAGGGGGGATAAGGGGGGTTGGAGTGGGTGAGTGGAGGGGGAGGTGGTGGAGATAAGGGGGGTTGGGGGATTGAGTGGGTGAGGAGTGGGGGAGGGGAGGGTGCTAGACCAATGCAGGTTTGGGGGTTGTGGGGGGATGGAGTGGGTGAGGGAGGGGGATGAGGCGAGTGGGGGGAGAAGGGGTTGAGGAGGGATGGAGTTGGTGAGGGAGGAGGGGAGTTGAGGGGGGATCGAGTGCGTGAGTGGGGGGAGGGGGGATAAGGGGGAATCGTGGGGAGGGGAGAAGGGTGGTTGAGGGGGGATGGTGGGTGGGAGGGGGAGTAGGGGAGGAGAGGGTGCTGGACCAATGCAGATGTTTGGGGATAATGAGGGGGAGGGGGCTGCTGAGCACACGGGCTGCCGCTAACTTTAATAGATGCGCTCCCCCCCTCCCCGCCCCCCCCACCCCCCCCCCCGGCCGGGAGGACAGGTGGCCATCCTTGTGTGCCCTGCGCCTGACCTTCCTCCCATGGTGCAGCGCGGCGGCAGAGGGTTCAACAAGATGGCCATCGTCGCTGTTCGCCGACGATCCAGGAGAGGCTTTGGATCCACGGCTCACTCTGGCTGCAGCGCTGGCAGCACGGGGCCAAGGTGAGTGACGCCCTCTACCCTTCCCTGTCCCCCCTGGCCTGCTTTGGTCCCCGGGGGACACTCCCCGCCCGGCAACGAGCTTTATCAGTTGGAGAGGGTTGCCAGGCTTGCAGGATCGTCAGTTGGGGAAGGGGTGCCCCAGGAGAGGCTAGCAGGAGAGATTTGGACCCAACGGGTCCACCTCATTTCAATTAAAAATATTAAGTTACTAAAGAAGAATTAAAAACTAATTTGAAGTTCCGAGATTTCCTTCCAGGTGCTTTGCGTGTCTAATCTGCTTTTGCATGGATGTACTCAGCTAAGTGCATTTCCAGTTGTCACTTTCATGAATTTGGACATCTGGGTAACAAGCTGATGGCTTGGGTCATTTGTGGAGAACAGACTCTCATAAGATTTGAGTACTGCTTTATCATTGCATTTGTGGCCATATTGGTACCAGTGATATAGGTAGGAAGTGTAGGAGACCTGCAAAGAGAATTTAGGGAGTTAGATAGTAGGTTAAAAACAGGCCACCAGGATTGTAATCTCAGGATTAATAATCATGCCATGAGCTAGTGGGGCAAGAAATATAAAGATAGTTAAAATATAGCGATAATTTGGCATTGTGTGCTAAATTATCCTCCTACCCCCTTGGCTCTGTCCACTCGCCCTCTTACCCCCTCCAGTGCCACCGCCTCCTCCTTCTACCCTGGAGTCACCGACATACTCCACTTTGCGGAGCTGGTGAGTGGGGAGGGTCCCCCAAGGTGATCAAGTGACACAGTGGTTCTGTCGTTTGCAGCGGCCTGAAGAAAACGTTGTCGCCAGGGACTACAACGTGAGCCACAACAGCCTTGTCACTGGACTGTGCGGTGGGTGAAGAGAAGCTCGCAGGTGTAGACCAGCGGCATCGGCGCCTAGTTTTAACGTGAAACGACAGAAAGTGCTGGAGTAATTCAGCAGACTGAATCAGTCTAAAGAAGGATCACCCATGTGCTCCAGTGATGCTGCCTGACCCGCTGAGTTACTCCAGCACTATGTTTCCCTTTGTGTATTAAACCATCGTCTGCAGTTCTTTGTTTCAACTACATAAATGATAGTACGTTACTCAGTTATAACGTTACTCAGGTTTGACAATATTGCTATTGCTATTGTCGACATATCGACAATAGCAGACACCATTCTCCCCCTCCCAGCCATGGTCTGTTATAATGAGGGTTTACTGTATTTTGTTATTTTGTAAGTGCTAGAAAATTAAAAATAACCAAAAGTTGAGAAGCAATTTAAAAGGTAAATTAAATTTATAATGAAAAAGATGCCATTTTATTGCAAGATTTATGCCAAAGCGGTTTGCAAAGTTCTCAATGGATCACAAAAAATTATTAACTGGTTGACCTTCAGTCACAGTAATAAAATAAATTTAAAAGCTGATAACTTTTATTGAAGTGTATAAAACTATTTCGTGCTGCAGGAAATATATTCTTGTACATTAATACCATAATATAAAATGATTTAAAAATTATTTAAAAACCTAGCATCAATGCAATACAGAAAGTTTTTGCCTGTGTTTTCAAGATTGTGGGACTTCTATTAATCTCTAAATTTAAATTGTTCTCTTTTAGTGTTTCTCATATATTCACACATAATGTTATACCCAAATGGCAGACATTTGAATTTTCTGGTAAATAATTTACTGATGAAAGTTACAAATTTGATTCATTTACATTTTTATCTCTGCTGAAAATCTGTCACTATTGTTATTCAAGGTTTTGCTGGCATATTTATTAACTAAACTTTCGTGTTAATTGCAGAAATTTTGAATATTTTCATAATCTAACATGGTTTCTGCATAAAACACTGAAAATATTAAGTTGCTTGCAGCTCAAACTGGTCGGTGTAGGGAAAACATTTCCTGTGAAGTTGACGTTTATTTTTTACTAGATAATGAAGTATTTTTAATAAAGATGAACTCTGCTTGTAAGTGCATGCTGCCAGATGAAATGCAGCCTTTCTGTAAACATATTTTCCTCAGGCCCTGGAGACTATGATTGACACCAGCTGTCTAATGGAATATATGTACTTTTCCTTTTTTTATTTGCCAGCTGCATGATAAAGTATAACATTAACTGCAACAAACATTTAAAGAATATTTAAATATAGAAAGCCATACTTTTTAGGAACTTCTTCATGTTTTACCTCTCTTTTAAACATAATAGAAAGTATTTCAGAAACAAGACTGCTGTTATGAATTTTCAATAGGTTGTAAGATAATGTATTCATGTTTGACAATTCTCTGAACTTTAGAAAGCATTTCGTAGAGAAAGCTACAATTACAACAGACTACTTAGATTTTTCAATTGTTTTACCTCAGGCTTGAAAGTCAGTAATGGGAGGTGTAATCAGTAATTTTTGCAGTGAAATTTCCTGGATGACACATAGATCGGTGGAATTTCTACATGATTATTCACCTCCAGATTTCCTTTGCAACACAAATTGCTTGAAGTACAGTCTGATAACGAGGCATTTGGAACCTCGCTAAACATTGATAGCAACAAACATTAGAGTTTTGGGATACCGCATGGAAACAATGAGTTAGCTTTGAAGAGCGTTTGATGGCACTGGGCCTCTACTCACTGGAGTTTAGAAGGATGAGGGGGAACCTTATTGAAACTTGCTGAATAATGACAGACATGGATATGGAGAGGATGTTTCCACTATTGGAAGAGTAGGACTGGAGGTCATAGGCTCAGAATTAAAGGAGATTCCTTTAAGAAGGCGACGAGGAGGAATTTCTTTCGTCAGAGGGTGGTGAATCTGTGGAATTCATGGCTACAGATGGCTGTGGAGGCCGTCAATTGATATTTTTAAGGCAGAGACAGATAGATTCTTGATTTGTTTGGGTGTCAGGTGTTGTGGGGAGAAAGCAGGAGAATGGGATTAAGAGGAAAAGACAGATCAGCCATAATTGAATGACAGAGTAGACTTGATGGGCCGAATGGGCTAATTCTGCTCCAAGCACTTATGAGCTCAATAACAAGGCCTTCAGCCCACCGAGTCCACACCGATCATTGATCACCCTTCATACTAGCTCTATGTTATGCCATTTTCACATCTGCTCCCTACACTCTAGGAGCTATTTACAGAGAGCAATTAACCTACAAACATGCACGTCTCTGCGATGTGGAAGGAAACCCACGAGTCACAGGGAGAACGTGCAAACTCCACATGGACAACACCCGAGGTCAGGATCCAACCTGTGTCTCTGGCGCTGTGAGGCAGCAACTCTACCAGCTGCAAAACTGTGATGCCCTTACCCATGAAATTGAAGGAGAGAGAAACAGGACAGGGAATGAAGTAGTGGTCATTAAAAGCTAAGTAGTTGAAAGTTAGAAAAGAGAACAGACCGAGAGAAATATAGAAGGAAAAATAAACAAAAGATAAGATTTTAGAAATCTAACATTTTAGAGAGCTGTAAGAGTAGTTGGTAACTGCTGGCATGACGCTTTACAGTTCCAATTGTTTTCAGTCTCAATTGGAGAGATCAACTAACATGCTAGGAGCACAAATCCTAGTGTTGAAATGATCCTTATGTCATTAAGTTTAACTTTTACGCCTTTCTGTAGCAATTGTAATTTGTTTTAACACTAAAAATACAATAATTTCTTTAAACACATAAATTGCTGTTCTCAAAAGCCTAACATTAAATTAGCAGCGCAAATCATTCTGCATGTTCTGCGGATTTGACACAACTCTTTTAATGCATGAATGTTTGTGTCATTTGCACAGTAATAACCTTGTACCTATTAGGTTTGCCATTATTTTCCCAGCAAATTGTGGGCCAATATGTTGGCATGTTGAATGTGAATTTCAAAGTCAATAACACAGCTGAATGGAGCATAAATTACAGTTCCTATTGTTGATGGATTTTACATAGTATGTGCAGAGAAAAGAGGGGAAATTAATTGCAGTAATATTGAAACTTTAACTTAAAAGTTATTTTAATGATTTTATTGTAAAATTTGATTTTATTTTACTTTTGCAACTTTAAGATCTTGTTTCACTTTCGCGGGGAAAGTCTGATCTTAAATATCACTTTCATTCTTGCATCAAATTTAAATGAAATTTTTAAACATTGGCAGTTTTTCAATCTTTATTCCAAAGATTGTATCGCAAAGATTGTCTCACAAAGATTGTATCACAAATTTTGTAGAATATTTTTATGTATTATCAATGTAATATGGTGGTAAACTTTAATTATTTGTTTCCAGGCCCCAGGTATGACAGATACATTGGGTTTGCTGGGCTGTGCAGCAATATCAATGTGCAGAGTCTTTGCCTGGCATTATGGTGCTCCATATTCAAGCATGGTACTCATGTATACTGATTACAGGAGGTTGCAATAAAACCCCGGTAAATTGATTGACAAAAAATTACAGCAAAGACCCAATTTACTTTTCTTGATAATTTCTTCTTCATTTAGTTATAATCTTGACATAGGCATGGGTGTGATCATTTTTTAGCTTTGAAAAAATCGTTTGTTGCTTTAGCAGTATGTTTAGGATCATTGTCTTGCTGTAGAATGAACTGCCGGCCAATGAGTTTTCAGGCATTTGTTTGAACTTGAGCAGACAGGATGTGTCTATACACTTCAGAATTCATTATGCTACTACCATCAGCAGTTGTATCATCAATGAAGATAAGTGAGCCAGTACCTTCAGCAGCCATACGTGCCCAGGCCATAACACCCCCACTAACATGTTTTACAGATGAGGTGGTATGCTTTGGATCTTGGGCAATTCCTTCTCTCCTCCATACATTGCTCTTGCCATCACTCTGATATAAGTTCATCTTCGTCTCATCTGTCCACAAGACCTTTTTTCCAGAACTGTGGTTGCTCTTTTAAATACTTCTTGGCAAACTGTATCCTGGCCATTCTATTTTTGCAGCTAACCAGTGGTTTGCATCTTGCAGTGTAGCCTCTGGATTTCAGTTCATGAAGTCTTTTGCAGACAGTGGTCATTGACAAATCCACACCTGACTCCTGAAGAGTGTTTCTGATTTGTCGGACAGGTGTTTGGGGATTTTTCTTTATTGTAGGGAGAATTCTTCTGTCATCAGCTGTGGAGGTCTTCCTTGGCCTGCCAGTCCCTTTGCATTTAGTAAGCTCACCAGTGCTCGCTTCTTAATGATGTTCTAAACAGTTGATTTTGGTAAGCCTAAAGTTTGGCTGATGTCTCTAACAGTTTTATTCTTGTTTCTCAGTCTCATAATGGGTTCTTTGACTTTCATTGGCACAACTTTATCCTCATGTTGATAAACAGCAATAAAGGTTTCCAAAGGTGATGGAAAGACTGGAGGAAGGACTTGGTGCTGAGAGCTCTCTTATGCCTGCATTAAGGAGGCATTTAAACACACCTGAGCAATTACAAACACCTGTGAAGCCATGTGTCCCAAACATTATGGTGCCCTGAAATGGGGGGACTATGTGTAAACACAGCTATAATTTCTACATGGTGAAACCAAAATGTATAATAATACCCTTTAATAAAATCTGACAATGATTTTTTTCTATTACAAATCTCAAATTGTGGAGTACAGAGGCAAATAAATAAATGATGGGTCTTTGTCCCAAGCATTATGGAGGGCACTGTAAACTGACCATGGGTGTCTGAAGTTACTTTTCCGTCATTTGAAATATTTTCTCTCTTCTCTGCTCTTGGACAATACATGAAGGAATCAGTATGTTTTGGGGAGTGAGGGGAGGGGGTGATGCTGTGCAGGGGCACAGCCCCTTCCTACAGTGAAATATAAAATAATTTTAAGGCCGTGAACACCTGCATGCATATGTAGCATGTGTGCTGGAGCTTCATCAAAACCTAGTAAATTTAATTTCTTTGCTTGCCTTATGGAACATAATATTAAATTGTGACACTGTTATGAAGAGCTACTTTGCATAATTTTCTCAATTGTGTGAACTGCCACATGAATTTTGCTATCCTTGGCTTTATAATAGTTCTCTTCTTTGAGCCTTTCACTAGTTTTCTAGATGGAAATTAGTTATGTTTGAAAGTCATGCAATGACTCATAATTTTCAGCGCAGGAACAATAATGAGAAGTGTAGTATGAGGTGATGCTGCTTTACATCGATTGACTCGACCCACCTGGCTGAAAGTGTGTGTTTAAATATTCAAGTGGACAAAATGCTGCTGCAGAATTAAGAAAAGCACAAGAAGCTACATAAATACACTTTACTACATTTGATAGCTTGATAATTCATGGAAATCTTTTTGGGTGGTATTTGGTGCAATTGATAAAAGGTAGCAGAAAATTAATAATACAATTTATTCAATTGAAAAACTGTTGATTGCTCATTTATAAACTTTACCCAATGAGGAGGACATTTTAAAAAGATCAGCTGCAGATGCTAATACAAATGTGCAAACTATTTTCTTCGTCCATTACAAGAGTGAGGCCACTCACAAACTGGAGAAACACTACCATATTTGTAGCTTGCAACCCAACGGTATGAACATCGGCAAGGCTAGCAGCATAATCAAGGACGTGTTGCACCATGGCCACAGTTTATTCACAGCTGTTATCAGGCAACTGAACCAACCACCCACCACTAGAGAGCTGTCCTGAACAACTATCAACCTCATTGGAGACTCTCGGATTCTCTGATCGTACTTTACTGGCTTTATCTTGCACTAAGCTTGGATAGAGTGGATGTGGAAAAAATGTTTCCACTAGTGGGAGAATCTAGTACTAGAGATCATAGCCTCATAATTAAAGGACGTTCTTTTAAGAAGATGAGGTGGAATTTATTTAGTCAGAGGATGGTGAATCAATGGAATTCTTTGCCACAGAAGGCTGTGGAGGCAAAGTCAGTGGATATATTTATGGCAGAGATAGATAGATTCTTGATTAGTACAGGTGTCAGAGGTTATGGGGAGAAGGCAGGAGAGTGGGGTTAGGAGGGAAAGATAGATCAGCCATGATTGAATGGCGAAGTAGACGATGGGTCGAATTGCCTAATTCTACTCCCATCACATGATCTAATGATCTGTAGCCTTGCAAATTTTTCTTCACAATTTCTTTATCCAATGCTCTCTGAAATCCACAGTGGATTCCTTCTTCCACTGCTTTTTTTCCCGACTACTGTGATGTTAACACCAATCTTTGGGAAGCCTCGCTATTCTTCTTCCTCTGATCCATAAAACATCCATTCATTATGACACTTCATTGCCTGCTATGTGGCCAAATTCAAAGTCTTCAACAGCCATACTGCAAATGTAAACTTTTTAATGCGATTTTTTTTCCTACTTTACTGAGTAAAACTGAAAACAAGAAAAGAACATTTTATGAATTTAAATGTTAAAAAAAAGGTTTTAAGGAATCAGAATAGTATCAAATAATGAAGATATTTAAGAATGGATTTATGATATTTGTAATTAATATTTCTGTTATTCTGTGTATGCTACTGAATATTCCAAAGCCAATTTCAGGGTACTAGATGACTAGTCATGATTCCATATTCCAGCATCGACAGCCTTTTGCGTCTCCAATTATCACACATTACCTCCACACAACTGCAGACTGGCGGAAAGACAGACCACCGCACAACAATGTACCTTTTCAATCAGTTCTAACCACTTTCTCACCTAGATTTGCTTTCACACTGTACTGTAGTGTTTTATGAAACCCAGCAGCTTTTATTAAGAAATAGATCATGAATCTTCCTCCAAGTTCTTGAACGAGCAAAGCCATGCCACTGCACATCCGGTAACTTGGTGGGCAGGGCTTGCAACCAATGGAGAAAACTTGCCTGCTAACTGTGATTTCGTTCTGCTGTATTAATAACTGCTATATCTCTATCCTAATGTACCTCAAAAAACCTTAATGAATGAATGTATTTCAGTTTGGAAATAGAAATATATTGCTCACCCTCAGTTTCACATCTTTGCCTCGCTGTGTGATGTACTAATTCATTGCTGACTTTGCAGTCTTCATGGTAGCTGCATGGAAGCAAGCTGGCAATTGTGCTCATCCCCTTCCCCATCTTCATATCATATCATATCATATATCTACAGCCGGAAACAGGCCTTTTCGGCCCTCCAAGTCCGTGCCGCCCAGTGATCCCCGTACATTAACACTATCCTACACCCACTAGGGACAATTTTTACATTTACCCAGCCAATTAACCTACATACCTGTACGTCTTTGTTTCAATAATGGTGTTATGTTTAGAGGCAAATTGCATGTTGGACTCTATTATCATTCATTAACACTGTGTGGGTAAAGTGGCATCTCAAGCTTTCATGTATTTTCTTTAAAGCTATTGTACCTTGTTCAATAAATGTCGGCTGACTTATTTGCTTCTGATAAGAGTGACATTTCAATGCCAATTAAACCTTTGAAGAAAATACTTTTTTTACAAATAATATTTGTGGATTTAATAACGGTTGTTACGTTTGATTATGCGGAATGCATGTGGGATTGATAAATGTTATAGGCTTGTGTGCTGTGTACCTTTTGTCTCAGCTTGCTTTAGATCTTTCTTTGTCTAATCTTCTTATGGTCTCTGGCTCCCTCTGCAGGATCCCTTAGATCCCACACGCACTGTTATTGTTATTCGCTCTTTGGTGGTTGGTGGGGTTGCTGAATGTGATGGCAGGGTGCTACCCGGGGATCGGCTCGTCTTTGTCAATGACCAAAATCTAGAGAATACCTCTTTGGCGGAAGCTGTTCAGGCTTTGAAGGACACTCCATATGGCAAGGTCCGCCTTGGCATCTGCAAACCAATTTTGGTAAGCACCAATAATGTTCATGAAATGTAAATCTTTGATAATGTCAAGGTTATTATGAAATCTCAGCCTCCAGAAAACTGTGTATAAAAAAATAACATCACATTTATTTATTTTTACTGTGGAATTCTCCCTTTTGCTTCTTATCGTAAATGCAAATAAAATATAACAGAAGTGAACTTTAACTTTTTGTTTTGCAGTAGGTCACAGCTTTTTAACAAGTATAATCAATCTCAATCTAATTTGGGCTGGCATAGCTGATCATTTCAGTCTCAGATAATCTAAAAATAGTTACATAGCTTCCTCATCTTTAAGAATTCAAGTGTTATATGTTTGAGCACAAAAGTTTGAAAATTAGCAAATTCAATTTACTGAGGCTCATCATTTCTTGAAATTGTTTTTCTTGCAATTAGGTATAATGTGGTTATATTTACATAAATTTATTAGTGGTTTGTTGGCTTTAAAGTGTTTCTGTGTTCATGTATTTTTACCTCAAAAACTATAATATAGTGTTAGTTGATAAATTAACAATTGTGCATGTGACATAAATGCATAAGACGAATTTCTGTCAGGAGTGTTACATGGAGATAAATTTGGTTTGTATTCTCTCATCTCTTAAGTAAGATGCCGTAGCATAGCAGGTTTTCAAAGTGATTTTGTTAAGCAGCATAGACATTTACTTGAGCAAAAAACAAGTGACTGCAGAAACTCAGCAGATCATACAGTATCAGTGGAGGGAAATGGACAGACAACAGAAGAAGGGTCCCAACCTGAAATATTTCCTCCACAGATGTTGCCCGACCTGCTGTGCTTCTCCAGGCAATTAATTTTTATGCAAGATTTCAGCACCTGCAATCTCTTGTGTTTACCTGGGCATTTATTTACCATTCTGTTATTAAATGGCTATGAATATTAGATGCTTTTATTGCTGTCTTCGGATTTAATCGTGCCCACCATCAAAGAAAATATATAACCAACTATTTATAGTGACTTTCTTATTCATGAATTGTACAAGAATATAATTGCACCTGAAAGTCAGATATATTCTGGAATGTGTTTTGTGGAAAAGAATAAAGAACAAGGATAACAACTGATCACAGATGAGACACAAGAACAGAATAATATGTCTGTTTCACATACAGTAATATTTGGAAGAGGCAGGGCAAGTTAATAACGCCTTTATTATAGAAGCCTGTACCATTGACTTCATTAGTGAAGCCAAAACATTCAAAGCCTTTATTAATCAGTCCAATTCTAGACATTACAATTTTTGGGGAGAAAGAGATGCACTGGAGAACTATCAGAATGATAGAGATGAGGGACAAAACAGGAAGAACTGATTTTCTCTTTATCAAAAAAATCCTGAGAGGAACTGGAGGAAAACGAGAAACTGTTCGCTCTGACCGAATGATTGGTAACCAGGAGATACAGATTGAAGATGATTACCAAAAGAACCAGAAAGCAGATGCAATTTTCTTTTTTATATATCAATTCATTTGGTTTAGAATGAACTGCTTGGAAGGATGATGGATAGACACAATGCGCTGGAGCAACTCAGAAGATCAGGCAGCATCTCAGACTCGATGTGAAGAAAGGTCCCAATCTGAAACATCACCTCTGTCCTTTTTCTCCAGAGATGCCACCTGACCCTATCTTTAAGGCATAGATAGATAGATTCTTGATTAGTACAAGCGTCAGAGGTTAAGGAGAGAAGGCAGGAGAATGGGGTTAGGAGAGAGAGATAGATCAGCCACGATTGAATGGAAGAGTAGACTTGATGGGCCTAATGGCCTAATTCTAATCCTATTCCTTATGACATGACCCGCTGAATTACTTTAGCACTTTGTGTCTATCTTTGGTATAAACCAGCATCTTCAGATCTATATTTTTAAATTTGGCAGGATGATGGAATGGTTTTGATTATTTTTAAATGGGGTGGTGGGGTGTTGGGGGGGGGGGGGGGGCGGGGTGGGGGGGGGGCGGGGGGGGGGGGGGGGAGAGGGAGGAGGGCTGAAGAGTTGGGTACACTGTGTAGCTTACTCCAAGAATGAGCACACAGATATGATGGGCCAAATGATTTTCTTCCATGCTGTAAGGATGTAAGATTTATTCTTTCTTCCCCCGACTATTCGTTTCATATCTAAGCATCATGCAGAGATAGATGCAGTATTGCTGTATAGAATCTTCTCCCATTTCTCAGGATCCATGGACAATGGAAGTAGTTTAATATCTTGTCCGATGACTATCAGTAGTCTCAGAATGAATCAAAAGTAAAAATCGGGTTGATCTAGTTTGCCTTCTCCTAACTTGGGTTGGCTGTAATTCTCCTATTACTGCTTTTGGTTGAAGTGATGAGCTATAAAGTAAGTATGGGTTCACTTTGTATGTATGACTTTGCAGTTCTGCATGCCTCCGATTAATTACAGACTGTACATTCGCTCCAAAGTTACAAAGAATCCTTTCTTAAAATAAAGTATAATCGAGATTCGTAACATTGTTATTGATGCTTAGACAATTCCACTGAATCTGATTTCTTGATTGTAATGACTTGAAGAATGATTGCCATATTTAATCAGCACATGTCATAAAGATGAACAACAACAAAATCACTACTTGAAATAAGAAAGCCCATTGAGGCATAATAATAACGTCACTAGGCTCTATCTAAATGTATATTGACAGCTGCCACGTGAATATGAAAATATTGGGTATCTACCTGAGACCACATTGTTGACCATATCTAAATGATAAGTTCAAGCCTTAATAGAGAGAGCCACATAATCTTATAAATTTTATTTGGATATATAAGTGCTTTCATTCCATTTGTTAATATCCTGAAGCGTTGATGGGATTTGTGGAAATGATTGAAGGGTTTAAAAAAAAGAAGTGTCATTCAAATTATCTGATGAAGATAGGATAGAAAGCGCTGTTTAATTTGCAAAAATTGCATTTTTTCTTTCAGACCGAAGCAAATGAAAATTACATTTCAGACTTCACCAGCTCAAATGCTACTAGAGAAAATATCCAGCATGATTCAGACATGTTGAATTTAGCCTATCCCACAAACCTACCTGTGCCCCATGTAAGTACCTTTACATTAGGAGTTTAAAATTAATATTGAAGTGTTGCTATATGGATATTTATGATGTGTGTATGAAATGTTCCGGTTACATTACTGGACTATTAATCTAGAGGATTGCACTAATTATCTGGAGAATCAAGTCATTTGTCATCATTGCAATTATTAGTTAGTTTGGTTTATTATTGTCACATGTACCGAAGTAAAGTGAATAACTTTTTGTTGCATGCTCTCCAGTCAAATAAAAAACTCTACATGATTACAATCAAGCAGTTCACAGTGTACAGATAAAGGGTACAACATTTAGTGCAAGGTAAAGTCTGATTAAAGATAGTTCAAAATCTCCAACGATGGAAGGTGAGGACCACACTCCAGCTGGTGAGAGGGTGGTTTGCCGGATTACAGCTGGGTATAAACTGGTCCTGGAGGTATGGGATTTCAAACTTCTGTACCTCTTGCCCAATGGGGAAAGGGAGAAGACGGAGTGAGACTGGTCCTTGATTATGCTGGTGGTCTTGCCGAGCAAGTGTGAAGTGTGATTGAGTCAATGGAAAAGAGGTTGGTTTGCGTGATGGTTTGTTGCTATGTCCACAACTCTCTGCAATTTCTTGCGGCCATGGATGGAGCTGTTTTCAAAACATGCTGTGATGCTTCCTACTAAAATTATTTCTACAGTGCATCTATAGAAGTTTGGGTTGGAGCCATGCTAAATTTCCTAAGCCTTCTAAGGAAGTAGAGGCGTTGGTGTTCCATAGCTTTGATGTGGTTGTCCATGGCAAATTGCTGGTGATAATTATTCCTAACAACTTGAACTTCTCTACCATCTCTGGTGTGTGTGTGCGTGTGTGCGTGCGTGCGTGTCCCCCCCTTAGGTTCACATTGTTCAGGTGCATTTCGCTGCGGAATTCCAGCAAGACACTGTTCAATTGTTGGACCATGCGAGCTTCAGAATTTGTCACTTAGTACAACACAGATTGACAGCGGGACAAGAAGTCCAGGATTTCTTGCCATGAAGTGGCTGCATGATTCAGCTCAAGAAGTCTTGAGGCCTTCTTTACTATTGAAGCGGTATTATCTATTTTGATGATCAATTCCTTCTAGCAATGTTGGTTTGTTTTTTACCCTCTGTAAGATTCAATTTGAACTTGGAACTTTCATTGAAAAGGATAATATTTTGGCAAGCAGATATCGCTGAAACTGGCCATTAGAATTATCGTGGGTTTCTTATGGAAACTTTCTTAATATTTGTAATTAAAAAGATAAATAAAACACACTATATAAAATGAATTGGAGAGTGGCATTCATAAAAATATCGAATTATTTAAAGCCCATTCAACATTGTTCTGGTTAAAAAACTGTTTTCGATTTGAATTTTTAAAGTTCTGTGCAATATTTTTGTTTCTGTTTTAATTCCTAGGGATAAAGATCTCCCACATTTTAAGTAAACTAAAACTAACTATACATTTCTTGCTATGTTCATTAGGAATTTGACGATGTTTCATTTTCTCAAGAAGAACTAGTTGATGAACCTGAGGTGGATTTAAAGTTCTTGAATTTACACCCCAGTAAGGTTGACAATGCAGCTCAATTTTTGTCACCTGATACATTAACAAGAAATCAATGGACCAAGAGTAATGAACAGCAGGAAATGTTGGTGGATGATGAGAACAAGGTGAATCCTGTAATAGGTGAAATGGTTAATCAGCAGCAGTGTGTAAAGGATAAGCTGGAATATTATGAACCTTCGGACCGAACTACAACCAATGATCAATTTCTTAATACTCCACCTTTATTTCAATATAATGCAAATGAGGTAAGAATAATTTAAATGATGTGCTCTTACAGGGTTAGCTTCTCCAAATTTACAGATACTTGGATTAAGGACAATATTAAAATCAAATTAACAATGTTACACTGTCACCAAGAATGAATGTTGTTAGAAAATCAGTTTAATTAATGAAGCATATGTAATTTAGAGGTGTGCATAATTATTGAACATCTATCACTATTTCTGTTTTGGAAACACTTCTACTTGCTAACGTTACCAGTGCTGGTAATGAAGTGACTATCATGAATGACACTTTAAATGTATTTATTCTTTATTTTGAAATTATCCAGATCCAAGTATTGAGATCAGAGTTGCATATGGTAATTTGCTTGTGATGTACCATAATATATTTTGCCTTCTTTCAGGATGAAGAGAAGTTTAATGGAAGTTCACTATCTTCTTCTAGAAATGGGTCAACCAATGTCCAAGAGATGGAGCCAGAAGATTATGAGAGAACTGTCACCATAATGAGAAATGGGCATGATCTAGGTATGACCCGTTTTAAAGAATTCATTGAATTGTGTAAACTTGCTACCATATCCTCTCATTCAATCATGATATTATTTTCTGAACCCCCCCCTCCGCCCCCAACGATTTTCAACAGAAGCGCTATATTTACTACTTTAAAAACTGCAATAATATTTCAAATTATATTAATGTCGAAAGTGGATCTATTTGTGTCTGTGTTTTATGAGCAATTTGGCTATGCTCTTTATCATCTCTTGCATTATTTCAAACAGACCACCTCACTGTCTTATTGTACATCTACATGAGCCTTGTATTGAAAGCTTCTTAATTATCATATGTGTCCTGTGAGACAGGATAGCTTTCCAGTCCTCTCTCAGGTAACTTCCTCATCAGATTCCCTGCAGCTTGTGCCAGGCTGTATTGTAGCCAGTTAGTGCCTGCTTTTTCTCCATGTGGAATGCATCCTTTAATCTGCTTAATACTCGCAATAACAGTCCCTGAGGGGGTGCTGACTTTTCCTTTGGGGATGGGTAACGTCCTATTCTGAGAACTTGCAAAGCCAAGACAGAAACTCTGGCCAAAACATGTTTAGGAAAATGCAACAGCACAGATGGTATGAAGGTGTCTACTTGTGATCAAATCATAGGTAGTGTGGTGATCACAACAAACCATTCAAGGTAAGGATTGCAGAGTACATTTTACACTTGCTCTGTGGGTGGGTGTAGGTTCAGGAAGCACTTTGCCCAAGAACTACAAACTGGCCATCTTATTTATGGACCACAAATTGAATTTGAGACCCTTTCTATTTTACTGGTGACATCCCTTCTTTTCCTTGCAATCTTTAACTAAATAAAGATGAAGTGCATTGCATTTTCTTTACATCATCTTACGTTTGGAGATAACGTCTGTAGTGGGTGTTAGAGGTAAAATGTCAAAGATAGGTCAAGGTGGGCTGTTGATGGAATCAAAATTGTTTTGAATTAGTGTGTGTATGCATGGTAGACGAAGTGTCAGGATGAAATAGCGGTATGCCATCCAAACCTCACCAAACATATCTTGCAAAATAATGGAGCAGTGCTAGAAATTGTGTTTTACTCCTGCAACCTCTTGTCACCCACTTGGAATGGCCTTCCAAATGCAATGAGTGTAAGGATCTGCATCTCTCTGTGCTCGTGGTCCTGCTCTCGTTCTCCCTTCCTCCAGATGAAGCAAGGATAGAGTTCCCCTGGTCTTTGCCTTTCACCCCATTATCCTCCGTATCCAACACATTATTCTCTGACATTTCCGTCTCCTTCAATGTTATCCCACACATCCTCCCATCCCTGCCCCTTTCTGCCTTCTGCAGAGACTTCCGCAGCAATTCCTTAACTACTCAACTCTTCCCAACCAAATCACCCACACCGCAGATACTTTCCCCTTCTCTGAAATAATTCCAATGGAGTCAGAATGCAGGGCTCCCCCTTCCAGACAGTGCAAAAGCCAGAATTACTTAAGTATTTTTAAGTATTACTTCTAAAGTTTTTTAATAATTATCTAGACATTATCAAAATATAATCAGTAAATCATGAGAATTTATGAAGGATGTAAAACTAGAAAAAAATATTTAAAAATGAAATTTCCCCTCATGTTCTGTCATTGATTTTGACTATTTGAATTGTTCTAACCTACTTGTAAATGCACTCAATTCCCATGGCGTTTTGAAATTTATCTTGAACAGGATGATGGTAGTCATTTTTCACTGAATATAATTTTGTTTTGTTTTTGAACAGGGGCAAAATAGTCCCCACATTATTTCTTACCTTTGTAATGAAACCTTCAAGTATTGAATGACTAAATATCTACTTAGAAGAATGAATGTCATAAACAGTAGAAAAATGTCAGGTGTCAAGAATAAAAAATGTTTAATTGTCATTTGCACTGGTAACGGAACAATGAAGTTCTTACTTGCTGCAGCTTTACAGACATATTAATGCCACAATAGAAGTAATAAATACACAATAAAGAATAATACAATATTTTTTCAGTAATACTAGGCAACCAGACCAAACAGTGTTTCATAAAGGAGGAAACATTTTATCTTTATTTTATGCTTTCATGACATTTCATTTATTTAACAACTGTAGAAAAACGCATTCCAGTTTACAGTTTAGTTTATTGTCACGTGCACCGAGGTACAATGAAAAGCTTTTGTTGCGTGCTATCCAATCATTGTAATAAATAGGAAAATGCAGGATAATTATACAGTGATAAATAATTACCTAATACTATATTATAAACTCAGTCAGATCTTTATATCATAGACTCAGTAGGATCCTTATATCATTCTAGTATATTTCAGTGTTAAAATTTGATGCTGGAAATATGAAACCTTATGTTGTAATTCTTATGATTTAATCAATGGAATTTAAAATAGAGAATTTAATTGGCAACTTTGTATGGAAAAATGAATTACATTTTTTACAACTTAAATGTAATTGAAGATCTGTGATAAATTTAGCTAATGACTAAATATTGTAAATGAGTTATCCAATTATAAAATAATTTAACAATTAGTAATTGTTTTCAGCGGGTGAAAATCTGGATGATGGAATTGATGGCTTTGTGACCAAGTTTGTGGATGATACGAAGATAGGTGGAGAGGCATAGAAACATCGAAAATAGGTGCAGGAATAGGCCATTCGGCCCTTCGAGCCTGCACCGCCATTCAATATGATCATGGCTGATCATCCAACTCAGTATCCTGTACCTGCCTACTCTCCATACCCCCTGATCCCTTTAGCCACAAGGGCCACATCTAACTCCCTCTTAAATATAGCCAATGAACTGGCCTCAACAACCGTCTGTGGCAGAGAATTCCACAGATTCACCACTCTCTGTGTGAAAAAAACTTTCTCATCTCGGTCCTAAAAGACTTCCCCCTTATCCTTAAATTGTGACCCCTTGTTCTGGACTTCCACAACATTGGGAACAATCTTCCTGCATCTAGCCTGTCCATCCCCTTAAGAATTTTGTAAGTTTCTATAAGATCCCCCCTCAATCTTCTAAATTCCAGCGAGTACAAGCCGAGTCTATCCAGTCTTTCTTCATATGAAAGTCCTGCCATCCCAGGAATCAATCTGGTGAACCTTCTCTGTACTCCCTCTATGGCAAGAATGTCTTTCCTCAGATTAGGAGACCAAAACTGTACGCAATACTCCAGGTGTGGTCTCACCAATGCCCTGTACAACTGCAGCAGAATCTCCCTGCTCCTGTACTCAAATCCCTTCGCTATGAATGCCAACATACCACTCGCTTTCTTCATTGCCTGCTGCACCTGCATGCCTACTTTCAATGACTGGTGTACCACGACACCCAGGTCTCGTTACATCTCCCCTTTTCCTAATCAGCCACCATTCAGATAATAGTCTGCTTTCCTGTTCTTGCCACCAAAGTGGATAACCTCACATTTATCCACATTATACTGCATCTGCCATGCATTTGCCCACTCACCTAACCTATCCAAGTCACGTTGCAGCCTCCTAGCATCCTCCTCACAGCTAACACTGCCCCCCAGCTTCGTGTCATCCGCAAACTTGGAGATGTTCGCCTCAAACTTGGAGGCAGGTAGTGTAGAGGAAGCATGGAGGTTGTGGAAGGATTGGACAAGTTGAAAAATTGGCAAAGAAGTGGCAAATGGAACACAGCATAACAAAGTGTACAGTCATGCAGTTTGGTGGAAGGAATTAAGGTGTAGACTACTTTCCAATTGGGGAGGATTCAGTAATCGGAGGTGCAAAGGGACTTTGCGGTGCTGGTGCAGGATTCTCAAAATGTCCATTTGCAGGTTGAGTGGATGGCAAGGAAGACAAATGATATGCTAACATTCATTTCATGGGGACTAGAATATAAAAGCAAGGATGATATTCTGTGGCTTTATAAGGTGCTGATGAGGCCACATTTGAAATATTGTAAGCAGCTTTTGGCCCCATATCTGAGAAAGGATGTGACAGCATTGGAGAGGGTCCAGAAGAAGTTACAATACAATACAATATATCTTTATTGTCATTGTACAGGGGTACAACGAGATTGGGAATGTGACTTCCATACGATGCAATAAATTAATTAGCTAATCAGCATAAATTTAGACAACCCAGTGAAACAAAATTAGAAACAGTTTTAAAACAGAATAAAGTGCAAATAGGTCTGTGCTGGTTCGCTGTGCGATGTGACCATCCGGCTCAGCAGGACCGGTTCAGAGCAGCTATGGCCCTGGGGATGAAGCTGTTCCTGAGTCTGGAGGTGCGGGCGTAGAAGGCCTTGTAGCGTCTGCCAGATGGTAGAAGTTCGAACAGACTATTGCAGGGGTGTGAAGAGTCTTTGTGAATGCTGGTGGCTTTCCTGAGGCATCGTGTGTTGTAGATGCCCTCCAAGGCTGGTAGCTGGGTTCCGATAATCTTCTGAGCTCTATAGACTACCCACTGAAGAGCCCTCCTCTCTGCCTCCGTGCAGCTGAGATACCACACAGGGATGCCATGCGTTAGGATGCTCTCTATGATGCAGCGGTAGAAGGTCATCAGCAGCTGTTGGGGCAGACCAGACTTTTTCAGTGTTCTCAGGTAGAACAGTCGTTGCGGCGCCTTCTTGACCAGCGCAGCAGTGTTAGTGGACCATGTGAGGTCCTCCGAAATGTGAGTGCCCAGAAACTTGAAGCTGGACACTGTCTCCACACTGTCCCCGTTGATAATGATCGGAGCGTATTCCCCATTATGTGACCCACGGAAGTTGATGATCAGCTCCTTGGTCTTGGAGGTGTTTAGGGACAGGTTGTTATGTGAGCACTAGTCCACCAGGTTCTGCACCTCCGCTCTCTAGTGTGTGTCATCACCGTTGGTGATCAGCCCGATCACCGTTGTGTCATCTGCAAACTTGACAATGGTGTTGGTGTCAAATGCAGGAACACAGTCGTGTGTGAATAGGGAGTAGAGCATGGGGCTCAAAACACAGCCCTGTGGTGTGCCGGCACTCAGGGTGATAGTGGAGGACAGGTGCGGGCCCAGTCTCACCGCCTGCGGTCGCTCCATCAAGAAGTCCAGGATCCAGTCGCATAACAACGAGCTGAGGCCTAGCTGGTGGAGTTTGGTGATGAGCTTGGTGGGGATGACCGTGTTGAAGGCAGAGCTATAATCTATGAATAGCATCCTCACGTAAGTGCCCTGTCTCTCCAGGTGAGTCAGGAGAGTGTGAAGAGCCAGAGAGATGGCGTCCTCTTTGGATCTGTTTGCCCTGTATGCAAATTGATGCGAGTCCAGTGAGGCAGGGATGCTGGATTTGATGTGCGAGAGGACCAGCCTTTCAAAGCACTTCGTGATTATAGGAGTTAGGGTAACCGAACGGTAGGCGTTCAGGTTGGTGATTTTTTTTTTTTTTTGGCACCGGCACTATGGTAGCCGACTTCAGGCACTTGGGGACCGTAGCCAGAGATAACGACAGGTTAAAGATCCTGGTGAAAACCTCAGCCAGCTGTTCAGCACAGTCCCTAAGTACCCTTCCTTGAACTCCATTCGGGCCTGCAGTCTTGCGTGGGTTGACCCTTCGCAGAGCGCGCTGTACTTCCTGTGTGCTTAATGTTAAGACCTGTCACTCCGCCTTGGCTGGGGTTCTTCCACTCTTGGTGGTGTTGCCAGTTTCGAAGTGGGCAAAGAAGGTGTTAAGCTCGTTGGTTAGTGTGACATTGCTGTGGGGGCAGGCAGAGCTGCTCTTGTAGTCAGTGATGTCCCTGACACCCTGCCACATGCTTCTGGTGTCCGTGGTATTGAAGTGGTCTTCCACCCGTTACCTGTGGGTGTCTTTGGCCCTTTTTATACCTTTGTTCAGGTTTGACCTGGCAACACTGTATGCTGAAGTGTCACCAGATTTAAAGGTATTGTTGCGTGCCCTCAACAGATCCTGTACCTCCTTGTTCACAAGTTTACAAGAAAGATCCCGGGGATGATTGGGTTAACATATGAGAGCATTTGAAGGGTCTAGGCCTGTACTCGCTGGAGTTTAGAAGGACAAGGGAGGATCTCATTGAAACCTACTGGATAATGAAAGGCCTAGATAGAGTGATTGTGGAAAGGATGTTTCCAGCAATGGGAGAGTCTCGAACCAGAGGGCATAGACTCAGAATAAATGGATGTATCATCAGAATGGCAATGAGTAGGAATTTCTTTAGCCAGAGGCTGGTGAATCTGTGGAATATGTTGCCATAGACAGCTATGGAGGCCAAGTCAGTGAGTATTTTTAAAGCAGATATTGATTGGTTCTTGAATAGGAAGGGCATCAAAGTTTACAGGGAGAAAGCAGGAGAATGGGGTTGAGAAGGAAAAGTAGATCAGCCATGATTGAATGGCAGAGTAGACTTGATGGGCTGAATATCCTAATTCTGCTACTATGTCTTCTGGTTATTTATGCCACCTTAATTGCTTTAATCTCAGATTTTCTGCAAAATAAAATAAATTTGCAAAATACCCATAAAGAGCAAATAAATGTCTGTTTCTGCATTAGCAAATTGTTTGAGGGGAAATACCTATTGTGGTGTAGAGTACAGTGCCCTCCATAATGTTTGGGACAAAGACCCATCATTTATTTATTTGCCTCTTTACTCCACAATTTGAGATTTGTAATAGAAAAAAATCACATGTGGTTAAAGTGCACATTGTCAGATTTTAAATAAATATATTTTTTATACATTTTGTATCACCATATAGAAATTACAGCAGTGTTTATACATAGTCTCCCCCCCCCCCCCCCCCCCCCCAACACCACCATTTCAGAGCACCATAATGTTTGGGACACAGCAAAGTCATGTAAATGAAAGTAGTCATGTTTACTATTTTGTTGCATATCCTTGGCATGCAATTACTGCTTGGTCTGTGATTCATGGACATCAGCAGTTGCTGGGTGTCTTCTCTGGTGATACTCTGCCAGGCCTGTATTGCAGCCATCTTTGGCTTATGCTTGTTTTGGGGGATAGTCCCTTTCAGTTTTCTCTTCAGCATATAAAAGGCATGCTCAATTGGGTTCAGATTGGGTGATTGACTTGGCCACTCAAGAATTTACCATTTTTTAGCTTTGAAAAACTCCTTTGTTGCTTCAGCAGTATGTTTGGGATCATTGTCTTGCTGTAGAATGAACTGCCGGCCAATGAGTTTTGAGGCATTTGATTGAACTTGAACAGATAGAATGTGTCGAAACACTTCAGTATTCATTATGCTACTGCCATCAGCAGTTGTATCATCAATGAAGATAAGTGAGCCAGTATCTTCAGCAGCCATACATGCCCAGGCCATAATACCCCCACCACCGTGTTTCACAGATGAGGTGGTATACTTTGGATCTTGGGCAGTTCCTTCTCTGCTCCATACTTGCTCTTGCCAGCACTCTGATATAAGTTAATCTAAGTCTCATCTGTCCACAAGACCTTTTTCAATAACTGTGTTTGCTCTTTTAACTTCTACTTGGCAAACTGTAACCTGGCCATCCTATTTTTGCAGCTAACCAGTGGTTTGCATCTTGCAGTGTAGCCTCTGTATTTCTGTTCATGAAGTCTTCTGCAGACAGTGGTCATTGACAAATCCACACCCGACTCCTGAAGAATATTTCTGATCTGTTGGACAAGTGTTTGGGGATTTTTCTTTATTATAGAGAGAATTCTTCTGTCATCAGCTGTGTAGGTCTTCCTTGGCGTGCCAGTCCCTTTGCAATTAGTAAGCTCACCAGTGCTCTCTTTCTTCTTAATGATGTTCCAAACAGTTGATTTTGGTAAGCCTAAGGTTTGGCTAATGTCTCTAACAGTTTTATTCTTGTTTCTCAGTCTCATAATGGCTTCTTTGACTTTCATTGGCACAACTTTGGTCCTCACATTGATAAACAACACTAAAAGTTTCCAGTGATGGAAAGACTGGAGGAAAGAGTAGGTGCTGAGAGCTCTCTTATACCTGCATTAAGGAGGCAATTAAACACACCTGAGCAATTACAAACACCTGTGAAGCCATGTGTCCCAAACATTGTGGTGCCCTGAAATGGGGGGACTATGCTGTAATTTCTAAATGGTGAAACCAAAATGTATAAAAATGGCCTTGAATAAAATCTGACAATGTGCACTTTAACCACGTGTAATTTTTTGAGATACAAATCTCAAATTGTGGAGTACAGAGGCAAATAAATAAATGATGGGTCTTTGGCCCAAACATTATGGAGGGCACTGTAGAATAGCAGAAGATTTTATATTGTGCCAAGTATTTAAGTGGAGTAGCTCGCATGCTGGGGTAAAGATTTGTTTGGGCTGATTTTCGCTTTTGGCTACAAGTATCCTAATCTCGAGCCTGTAAATAATGATCAAGAGCTGCTGGTGCCTGTCATTAATTTGGGAGCTTGTGCATTTGGGAAATTGAATTTCAGGCACTTGCCTCACCAGTGCTGATCCTTTCATATATGCCTTAGGTAGAAAGACAATCTGTCAAGATTGTTAGGAGTCATGTGGAACAGGGCAGATCACAACTGCATTTCTGGGTTTATGTGAATTTTCTTTTTGTAGATAAGCATTGCCATTTTGTTTCTAGCTTTTATCAGGCTGCATGGTATGCAATGGCATTTACTCCATTTGGGAAATTCAAATTCCCTGAAACAATATCATAAAACAATGAATTGGTTCTTCCTTGGTATAACTAAAGGATATGAATCTCTGGAAAAATATCAGGATGCTTCCTTGTGAGATGGAACATGATTTTGCAAAATTAATCACACAAGTCTCCTTTCCTATTTAGAGACAAAAAGACACAACCATAATCATTTTCTCACCTAATATCTTGTAAGATGCTGTACTGCAAAGATTTTCATTTCTTTCGTAGTGTCGAGTTCGCATTCCCGGTCAGTTGGTTGATAATAATCAGAGTCGGCACAGACCTCACTTATTCGTAGTTTATTAGAGATCTCGTAGACAGGTTTCCAAAAGCGCACACAGAGTCGCGGACTCGGGGGCTATTGGAAACGTGTCACACCAGCCCGTAGAATCAAGCTCACTTTATTCCCAAAAACTCCAAATGCCTTACCACCAAAGACACATAACGATGTAGCCACCGTGACAATGCCAGGATGATTACTTGCTATAATTCCAGCCAGTGTGTTGATCTTGAGCGAGGGTGGCAGATGGTATGCGGAAAGGGAAACAAGACTCGCCTGTCTATTGAGAAACACACCTTCCCTATCCTTCCCCGCTTCGGGCCAAGGGGAGACTCTCTAGAGCCCTATATGTACCCTATAATATGTTCTGTGGATAAGAATTCACGGTTCCCCTGTGACGATAATTGGAGCAGTGATGGAAAGACCTCTCCTGAGGATGGAGGGACATCGGGGATAATTTATCCCAAGTCCGGGTACTACTTCTTGGGACACGGGATAGGAACAAGCTTCCTGGTAACAAAAGGAAAGGATACCCCGGCCGCAGTAGCCATAGGCATCTTCACCCCAACAACTGTACCCTGTCCAGTACAATGGAGTTTAAACTTTCCCGCCGGTGGACACAGAACCAAATGGGGGGTCACTAGGGAGTTCTGTGCCAACTGGATGGAACCGGCCGCAATCGGAAGGAGCCGGGGCCAGTCGGTTGGGTGGGGGATATTGAGTACCATAACCTTCGGGGGGTCCGCCGGAGCTATGGCAGCCAATAACTGGTCTGTGCCGACTCTGAAGACGAGCTGGAACATTCTGCGGTTTGGGTTACTGATTACTACTAGCTTTAGCAAGTTCAGCATTTTTGTGATTACGTAGCCTCAAGCATGTGATTACCTAGCGCACAATGTTGCAAAGCCCATGCAAAGACCAGTGGCTCAAGCAAACAAATAAGATAGATCTGGCTCTGCGTTCCTCATCTCCACAGTAGTATTTCCTTTATTGCATTTAAATTTATTTTTCATAAATTGGTTTGATATTTTTGCTAGTCCCTTGCACAGAATGTGCAGCCATAGTATACATCAACAAATCATTGACAGGTTTTCCTGTCCTTCATCCCAAATGGGCAAATACATTCTTTCAGAGATGCTTCTCCAGCTTCCCCCTCATCATGGTCACTTCTGCCACTTTTTATGCTAAAGTGAAGTTGAGATTGCTCAAATTGAATGAGCAAGAACAAAAAGTAAAGTTAGTCAGATGTTAGTTGCAAGCAATCTGTTAGATACTTGTTACCATGTACTAATTGCAATAGCAAAGAGGGATAATAAATATAAAGGGTTCCCTTAGGTCAATTATTTAAAATAAACATAAATTGTTTTCCTGAACGCTCTCCCGGTTTTACATCCACCGCCCAAAAATTTATATTTCTATTTTTCTTGCAGTGACTCAATGATGAGAAACTGCCTGACCCTGCATAGATTGATATCATGGCTCTTAAAACCCATTTCATGCAGAAGGTGCTCCAGATTCAGCTGCAGCTGAAATTTCCTGTCCTAATTTTGATATGAATCAAAACCTATTTTTTAATCCAGTTGTTCTAATAGAAATCATAGAGCTTGGATTACTTCATTGTCATTATTTAAATTCTGACACTGACCTACTTATTTGAAAAGGGCAAAGATACTGTTAAAAGTATGCTGATTAGATATCTGACCTTCTGTCCACTCATTTTTCATTTATAAGTGCAGTATTATCCTTTACCACCATGTGATTGTCCTTGCACAAAAACATACCTAGTGCTTGCAGTAATTCTAATGTTTTTAGCTTCCGACCATATATAATATTAAGTCGTGGTCAGCACCAAAGTGTGGAGTCGTACAGCACCAAAACAGCCCGGTCAAACCAATTCATCCATGCGAACCAAGGTGCCCTATTTAGCCTAGTCCCATTTGCCTGTGTTTGGGTTATAGCCCTCAAAACCCATCTTGTCTAAATGTCTTCTCTGCAGCCTTTCAAGATTAATGGTAATTTTCCTATTCCAAGGTGACCAAAACTGCACACAATACTCCAAATGTGGTCTCACAAAATTCTTGTACATCTGTAACATGATGTCTCAACTTGGTCATAGAGCCATGCCACACGGAAACAGACCCTTCAGCCTACTCGTCCATGCCAACCAAGATGCCCCATCTAAGCTGGTCCCATTTGGCCTGTAAACCTCTAAACCTTTCCTATCCATGTACCTGTCCAAGTGTCCTTTAAATCCTGTTTGAACATCTATACTCAATTCCTTAACTGATGAAGGCCAGCATGTTAAAATCTACCTTCACCATCCTATCTACCTGTCTATCAGGGAATTATATACTTCCACATCCCTGTGCTCTAACACGCTCCCGGGGCTGTATCATTCACTCTGAAGGTTCTGCCCTTGTTTGACTTCCCAAAGTGCAACACCTCACACTTATCTCAATTGAACTGAATTATCCATTCCTAGACCCATTTGGCCAGCTAATCAAAATTCAAACGAGTCATATGCAGTGGGAAGCAGACTCTTCTGCTCACCAAGTCCACAGCGACTATCTAGCATCCAATGTTTCCATTAATCCCACCTTAACCCAT
Source organism: Rhinoraja longicauda (assembly GCF_053455715.1). NCBI lineage: Eukaryota > Metazoa > Chordata > Chondrichthyes > Rajiformes > Arhynchobatidae > Rhinoraja > Rhinoraja longicauda. The sequence goes on along the minus strand of NC_135963.1, from coordinate 29,644,659 downwards.
TTTACTTTCTCCTTACTTCTCCTTAATCAGCACTATTCTACCACTTATTGAAACACAGGGGGCAATTTACAGTTTACCATTTTCAGATTTGTGGTGTGATAGAAAACTGGAGCATCCAGTGGCAACCCATCACATCACAGGTTTGAATCCTGAAGATGTGGACAGTGGCTATACTAGCTGCAAATTTAGTTTTATTGAATAGTTACATAAATATCTTGTTCAATCATTATTGCAGGTTACTTTTTTGTAATTAAACATTCCTACTATATTTTTATTATTATTTTGCATGGGCTAGGATTGAGCATAAAAAGTGATAACAGAGGACATGGGGCAATCATCAAAAGTGTTGACAGTGAGGGTGCTGCTGGAAGAAACGGACAACTCCAGAAGGGAGATTATATTGTTGCATTGAACATGGAGCCCACGACTGGTCTAAACTCTACTGAGAAACAATTGTTTTTTGCCAAGCAAGCCACGAATGAGGAAATTATGTGAGTATTTCTCATTCTATATTGTGCAATTTTCTCCTGTTTCAACGTTAATGCATTTTTGGATTGAATAGTTTCACAACAATTTGATCATCCAATTTAATTATCAACCTCAGCCATTTGGCCAACATCAAGTGTGTCTGATGACAAAATAAATACATTTTATTTTTGTGAATGATATCATACCTAGTCTTGTCTTGCATATAGAATTTTTTGTTTATTTAGCTTGTCACTTCCCTCACTTAACCTTTGACATACTCTGCAAAATCCTTTTCGGTTCAGTAGCAATTTCTGTCGGAATACATCTCTGCTAAACATCTTATTTAGTGCTGTTTTTTCAAATTAAAAGAGATTAAAAGAGGGTATCAGGGGTTATGGGGAGAAGGCAAGAGAATGGGGTTCAGAGGGAGAGATAGATCAGCCATGATTGAATGGTGGAGTAGACTTGATGGGCCGAATGGCCTAATTCTGCTCCTATCACTTTTGACCTTGTGATCTTGTACACAAATGTAATACTGTATTTTTACACAAAAGTTCATTCACTTGTCCAACGTCTTTCTCCTTGGTCAATTATGAACTTTGTTGGTCGTTAAATTATCAATTTAATAGTGCTTGGTTGCACGCAAGTATGTTGATATAAATACATGTTAAGAATCTGTGGATGAAAATAATTATGAAGTGGAAATGTAAACCTCTAAGTCATTCGTGATGATGAGATGTGATAGTCATTTATAGTTTTGTGTTGGTGAATTACCAAGAAAAAATAATCCAATTTTTCCTGACATCTTTCTACTGTTTCTTGCCATAAACACTAACTTTAGTCAGTGATTATAATTTGCAACACACCCTCACTGTTTGACTTTCACGAATGATTTGATTATCATAATCATAATCATAATTATATTGTATTAACCAAGTATGGTTGCAACATACGAGGAATTTCATTTCCCATACAGTCATACCAATTGAGATCATCATAGCCAAAGACAATACAGTCCATGTGCATATCTTCCCATTTGGTTCGTAATCAAGGGAAAATGAAATATTTACTTCTCCATGATTTATTGGTGCTGAAGATATACCAACTTCACCTCGGATTAACTATATTGAGTATTGATTATGAAAGCTTACTGCTTTATAAGAATCATCTATTTTGAAACTCTGTGACTGAGCTATTTATTTCTGGCAATTTGTGGAAATCAGTATCTTACAACCGGTCATAGCATAATGCTTCTTTCTCTTGAATAAAATTAATTTTAAATGCAATTCTCTTTGATGGTTGTGGGAGTCTAGGATTACTTATATACCAGCAAACGATGTGGATCGCTATAAGAGAAGTTTTTCTTCAGAGCAAACCAAATCTAGCAGTGCTGTACAATTGGCAGCAGAATCCAGGATGAAAGCTACTGCAAGGTAATAACATTATTATATTTGTTATATTATTAGTCAACAACATTTTAAATAATTTTGGTTGGATTTATATCCAATATATAATTGCCAGCAGTTTTCCTCTGGAAATAAATCTTCTGATAGTTTTAGCTTTTTTAGTTTGTCAGAAAAAAATGTTGTGCCTGTCCAAATGTCTTTTAAATGTTGAATCTGGGTCTCCAGCACTGCAAACACTGTAGGGCAGCAACTCTACTGAGGCGCCACCCTGCCGCCCTACATTTTAAGGGTTTTTGAATGCAGGGAAGATTTACAAGGATGATGCCAGAACTCTTATGGCATTATCCTTGTAAATCTTCCTTGCATTCTTCCCCACGTAATGGAAAATTTCTATAACGGCGACCAAAACTGCACACAGTACTTCAAGTGTGGCTTTGTTTTTGTCTTGTTCCCAACTTCTATACTCGATTCCCTTACCGATGAGGCTAATGTGCAGTGTAGCTATCGCATTATAGCGACAATGTGTTATGATATGGAATTCCAAAGCATTTTCAGTCACCATGCGAGTATTCTAGGGGATTTATTATAGAATTTAACTACTACCTACTGTAATTTCTGTTATTTTTATGAGCAATTTTATCAATTAATAAGCTGTGCCAGAATTTTAAAGCATAAACTGTTGACCATCAAGCATCCATTTTATCCTTATCAACCCATTTTATTCTCTTCATATTCCCATAAACTCCCCATCAGATTCGGTCACTCACCTATATTTTATCATGGCCAATTACCCTAACAATACACACATCTTTGGGAGGTGGGAGGAAGAATTAAAGGACGTTCTTTTAGGAAGGAGATGAGGAAAAACTTCTTGAGACAGAGGGTGGTGAATCTGTGGAATTCTTTGCCACAGAAGGCTGTGGAGGCCGTCAGTGGATATTTTTAAGGCAGAGATAGATAGATTTTTGATTAGTACAGATGTCAGAGGTTATGGGGAGAAGGCAGGAGAATGGGGTTCGGAGGGAGAGATGAATGGAGGAAGAGACTTGATAAGCCAAATGGCCTAATTCTACTCCCAGCACTTATGAGGTTATGACCTTAAACCAGAGAACCCAGCAGAGACCCACACAGTCACAATGAGAATTGTAAACTCCACACAGACATCGCAGCAGATCATGATGGAACCTGGGTTGCTGTATATCGCCCAGCATCTCTACTATCTGTGGCACTGACACAAAGACTGTTAAAGTCTTGTTTAACCAATGTTCACAAGTCAAAGGTAATTGTTCATTAAAAACTAATGCAAAATTATTTAAGAATTGGCAACTTTTGAAAAAGGGTGAATTTATATTCTGGCCAATTTTGATAAATCTTCACCTAAAACAAAAAATGTCAAAATTTCAAATGCTGATGAAACTCCATTGAATTATCGCTGGTTCATGATCAACAGTAAATATGCACATGGTTTTTAACATTTTAGGTGGGACATGAATTGCATTATCTGCACCATAACATTAAACAGAGTTCAATGAAATATATGATTGCTGCATTTATTAGAGCTTTTTACCTTTGCAGTTCAACATAAAGAAAAATCTGGTCTTTGTTGCAAAGTTAGAAAATTGCAAAGGTAGAAAACAAAATGTAACAGATGTAATATAAAAAGAGAACTATTTGATTTAATTACGGCCTTATTCTTTTATCATCAGTGAATTGCCTGAAAGAGAAGAAGGTGAAGGGGAAGAAACACCAATATTGAGTCACTGGGAGGCACCGCGGAGGTACAAGAGCATGTTTGATGATTGCTTTCTGCATAAATTCCAATCTTGTCCCCTTTCAGTATATCACCTTTACATAGCTACATATCTCAACATATTAATATTTTTAATGTCTTTATCAAACAAGATATGCCTGGAATGTAAAAGAAGCTCCTAATGATAAATACCCAGCAATATTAGGATATTTTTTTAAGGTTTAGGATTGGAATGTAATGAGCTTGTGAATAATTCATCAAGCCTTAAATGCACGTCCTGACATGTACAAGTATGTACTGTATATTAAAACCATTAATTATACTTAAACCTCTGTGGGTGAGTGAGTGAGTGTCGGGGGGAGGGGAGGGGGGATAATGGGAGTTATGGGGGGATGGAGTGGGTGAGTGGGGGGTTGGGAAGAGGGGTGGATGGAGTGGGTGAGGGGGGTGTGAGGGGAGGGGGGGATAAGGGGGGTGGAGTGGGTGAGTGGTGGGGGAGGGGAGGGTGCTAGCCCAATGCAGGATAGCTTTGGGCCCAGCGGGTCCACCCTGTTCTAGTATAAGTTAAAGTCTCTTCAGTTTAAACATGGATGAGAAATATGAGCTACATTGAGATTCTTGTTTTTCTAATTGATAAGGGATTTTGTAATATTGTGGTGAAATGAGATCAGATTAAAGAAATTTCATCAAATAAAATTTAAAGTTTTGGAACTTTGATATATTATCTTGATAGCTACCTCTGTTTCCGTCAGATGCACCAAGACAGTGAAAGAGGATCTCCAGTGTCACTTCCACATGTTTCTACAGATGATTGATAAATTGTCACTAGATTACAACTTTTTCAATAGATGCAGAGATTTTTATTGTGTTTAATTATGCCCAGATTAATCAGACTCTATTTCAATGCACAATTTAAAAAAAACACCCAATAATCAACATTATCGTCATTGTCATTTTTAAGATGCATTACATTCCTCTAGTTATCTAAACATAGAAAATAGGGTGCAGGAGTAGGCCATTCGGCCCTTTGAGCCAGCACCACAATTCAATGTGATCATGGCTGATCATCATAAATCAGTACCCCGTTCCTGCTTTCTCCCCATATCCCTTGATTCTATTAGCCCTGAGCTATATCTAACTCTCGAAAACATCCAGTGAATTGGCCTCCACTACCTTCTTCCACAGTTTCGCAACTGTCTGGGTGAAAATGATTTTTCTCATCTCAGTCGTAAATGGCCTATCCCTTATTCTTAAACTGTGACCCCTGGTTCTGGATTCCCCCAACACCGAGAAAAAAATTCTTGCATTTAGCCTGTCCAATCCCTTAAGAATGTTTATATGTTTTTATAAGATCCACTCTCATACTTCTAAATTCCAGCGAATATAAGCCCAGTCGATCCATTCATCAGTATGATGTACCGATAGAATCAACTTTCTAGAGTTAAGTGTTGTAGTGTTATGTGAAACTACCTTTCTTTATGATATTAATATTCCTTTCAGCACAACAGCTTCCCAAATAATGACTAGTTCTGCCTTTATAGGTTGAAATTGGAAAACAAAAGTTTTAATATTGGCGAATAACTAATTAAACATAGGATTTAATCTTGACTTGTTAAAAAAAAATCTTTAAGCCTTAAATACATTGACAAATATTTTGCTGAGAGCATTAATTATTTGATGGGCTTGAATTTGGCAAAAAATAAAGCAAAGTAGAAATAAATTTTATTCTCCTAATCTAATTTCCATCCTTGTTTTCCTTCTAGAATTGAGCTTTTGCGAGTACCAGGTGAATCACTTGGCATCAGTATTGTTGGTGGTAACACAGTAATAAAAAGGCTAAAAAATGGTGAAGAATTAAGAGGAATTTTTATTAAACATGTCTTGGAGGAGAGTCCAGCCGGAAGATCCAATGCTTTGAAGACAGGAGACAAAATTATTGAGGTAAATTATTTTGTAAGATATTATAATTATATCAATCACTGTTCGTTCTTAATGAGCTATAGTAACGTCTGCCATAGTTGATGATTGTGGCTGACTGGTCCACTGAAGATTTTCTTTTAGGTGCAAAGAGAAACATGAATATTAAAGCATTCAATCAAACCAGTATGATGTACAGCTATGGAACTATTTGTACTGCTATTTAAACATTATGCTAAAGTTAAAATGTAGCATAGCATTCAGGGCATTTTATAATTTAACAGCATTCCCTTAATGATTTTGGAGGTTTCATTTTTGGGCCTCAGTAAATCACCTTTTTTCATTGAATCTTGGTTCGGTAATTCTGTAAATACAATATTTATTTGACAAACAGATAGATTTTCGTGAGGAGGGGAAATTTGTCTTGTACTGATAAATTACATTTTAAAATTGACTCACTTTGTTCAAAAAGACTTCACTTCCCATTATTCCAAAGTGCAATAATTTGGGTTCCACAGATCACTGGGGTAGAAAATTTCAAAGGTCCATGATCCTCAATGAATAAATCCCCCATTATCACTGTCTTCAATAGATAACCTCTTGTTCTTAAACAATGCTCCCTAACTCCAGAATTCTCCATTTTATAACTGTGATCCTAGTTCTATACATCTTAAACAGAGGAAAATTCCTCTCCATATAATTTTGTGCGTTTCAATAATATTTCCCCTCATTCTTCAAAAGCCCAGAGAATACAAGCCTATTGTACTCAGTTTTTACTTATACAATGTCCTTCCAATCCTGAAACCACTCTTGTGAATCTTCATAGCATCCTATGTACAAGAAACACTTAATTTATTGGGTTAAGAGACCAAAAGTGTACACAATACTCCGAGTATGGTCTCTTAAGTCCCTATATAATTACAGTAAAATCTCATTCTTCAATTCAAAATTTTTTGTAATAAATGCTCAAACACATTGAATACTTAATTACTCAATTTCCCTCATCATATCTTCTCATACTGCACAATTAGTTCATACCAATAAAGATATCCATCTAACCTAGTCCTATTTGCCCAGGCCTAGTCCATATATCCCTCTAAACATTTCCTAAACATTTATTTGTTCAAATGTTTTTAAAATATTATTATTGTACCTGCCCCAACTGTTTTATCTGGTGGCTCGTTCCATATACCCACCAGTCTGTGTAAAATAAAATGGCCATCAGGTTCATATTAAGTTCGTACCCTTAAATCTATGCCCTCTAGTTCTTGATTCCCCTACCAATAAAAAAGACTCTTTGCACTCTCCCTGTCTATCCCCTCAAGATTTTATATACATCTATAAGATGAAGGCTCAGCCTCGTGTGCTCCAAGGAATAAAGTCCTAGTCTGTCCAATCTCCCACGAAAGCTGAAGCTCTGAGACTTGGCAACATTCTCAGAAATCTTCTCTGCAGTCTTTCCAGTTTAATGTCATCTTTCCTATTGCAAGGTGACCATAACTGGATCACTCATTGACATCTTTTATAACTATAACATAATGTCCCAACTTCTATACTCATTTCTGATGAAGGCCAGTGTGCCAAAGCCTTCTTCACTACACTATCTACCGCAATGCCACTTTCAGGAAACCATGTCTTGCGCTGTTTTAAAATCCCAAAACGTGTACCCCACATTTGCCTGAATTAAACTTCACTTGCCATTTCTCAGCCCACTTGCCCAGCTGATCAAGACCCTGCTATAATTCTTCATAACCATCTTCAATATCTATGGCATCATCTATTTTGGTGTCATCTGTAAACTTATTAATCGTGCCTTATATATACACGTCCAAATCATTGATATAGATAAAAATATTTATAGCCTTAGCACTGACATCTGAGGCACAAACATGTCATAGTTATACAGCAGGAATTTGCCCAACTTGTCCATGCCAGCCAAGATGCCTGATCTAAGCTAGATCCACTTGATTGGGCCATATCCCTTCCTATTCATGTATCCAAGTGTTTTTTAAAAGCTGTTACAGTATCTGCCACAACTACTTCCTCTGGCAGTTTGTTCCATATATCCACCAACCTCTCAAGTCAAAATTTTGCCTCTCGGGTTCGTATTAAATCTTGCCCCCCTCACCTTAAACCTATGTCCTCGGTTCTTGATTACTCAGGTAAAGTCAGAGGCCTCCAGTGAAATAACCTTCCACCACCGCCCTCTGCTTCCAACCATTCTGCACCCAGTTATCTAACCCTGCCCTCATCAACCTTCTTGGTTACTTCTTCAAAAACCCATTCAAATTCATAAGACATGATCTTCCACACACAAAAGAATGCCACAATTCCTGATCAAACCCTGTCTTAACCTATATCTTATCCTTCAGAATCCTCTCCAGTAAATTTCCGACCACAGATGTTAGACTTACTATTGTATAGTTCCAGGGACCAATACTTACTTCAACTGTTCTCTCGTTTTGGAGCAGTGTGCACAGTATCAGAATTAGTTCAGGCAATTAGCAAGTAGATAAATTTGTGAACCATTAAAAGGTAAAGGGAAGGTACTTCATACGAACAGCCCTAAACCACAGGGAATTGCAGAGAGTTGTAAATGTAGCCCAGTCTCCAGCCCAGTCACACACCAACCTCCCCACCATCAACTCCATGCACACTTCACACTGCCACAGCAAAGCAGCCAACATAATCAAAGACGTTTTTAATCCCGGCCATTCCCTCTCCCTTCCGGCAGAAGTTACAAAAGCTTGAAAACACGTACTACCAGATTCAGGAATAGCTTCTATTGTTAGACTAGTCAACGGTCCTAGGATGACACAAGCTAGGATGTAGTCTTGATCTACCTCATTGCGGACCTTGGACTTTTTCCTTGTAACTGTCATATTATAACGCTGTAACATTATATTCGACACTCTGGTATTTTTCTCTTTGCACTACCTGGTGTACTTGATAATGGCTTGATTGTACTCATGTATAGTAGGATTTGACTGGAAAGCATGCAAACAAAACTTTTCCCTGTTTCCTGGTATACATGACAATAATATACCAGGACAAATTTGTCTAGAGAAAAAAATGAAGATCCCCCTTCCCCCAATCTCCAATCACTACCATTCCATCACACCCCCTCCTGGAGGAAATAGGCAATAGACAATAGGTGCAGGAGTAGGCCATTCGGCCCTTCGAGCCAGCACCGCCATTCAATGTGATCATGGCTGATCATTCACAATCAGTACCCTGTTCCTGCCTTCTCCCCATACCCCCTGACTCCGCTTTCTTTAAGAGCTCTATCTAGCTCTCTCTTGAAAGCATCCAGAAAATTGGCCTCCACTGCCTTCTGAGGCAGAGAATTCCACAGTCATGCTGTGCTTCAACATAACATTAATTAAGGAAGATAATTCTAATCTTAACTGAATGTCATTGTATTTTACAGGTTTCTGGCATTGACCTGCAAAATGCCACACATGATGAGGCGGTGGATGCCATAAAAAATGTTGGAAATCCAGTCATTTTTGTGGTTCAAAGTTTATTGCCTACTCCACGAGTGAGTAAAAGCTAGAAAAGGTTTAAGATTACAGCACATTCTTTACTGAGAGCTACTACAACCATGTAGATTTATTTGATTGTCTTTAATGATTAGAGTGTAACTCCTCACTACTGCAGTTTGTGTAATGAAAGTTCATCCTATGGAATTCACAAATCATGACCAAAGAATTTGAGATAAGGAATACAAATTTGCTCTAATGGAAATTATCTGAATAAAAATATAAAATGAACTTAAAATACAGACAGAGAACTGAACCAATTTACCAAGGACAGTGATTGCAGGCTGCTGGTTCACAGTCGGGTCCACTTGAGGCATTTGTTTTGAAAAGTGACAAGGCAATCTTTTCGATTAATAGTTGTACAATGATACTTTACCACACAATTTAACACCCATTTCCAGTCAATGAAAACAAAAACTCCTCTTTTGCGCACAACACATTCAGAACCCATCCAAGCGTGTCGTTCTTTAAATAAGAAATTCAAAACTACATGCTGTACATGAGAATAAAGAATGTAGAAGCTGGAAGACTGTAGCAAAAACAGAAATTGCTGAAAACACCGAATAGATCAAATACCATCTGTGGAAAGAGGAACAGTGTTATGATTTCAGGTTGAAGACTCTTAGAGCTGAAACGTTAATTCTGTTTCTCTTTCCACACTGCTGCCTGACTTGCAGTACTGCAGTTGTTTGTTTCACCTATACCCTGTGGAGTTACAGCAAGCTTTCTGCCCCATCATACTCCTTCTCCCTTCTAACAATAATCAACATTCCATTGGCTGCCTTCATTACTTGTTGTTTGTGAATTTTAAACCTTTGTTAACCTTTCTTTCAAGTTCTGGGAGATCCAGATCTATCGACACAGCAACATTTTGTACTCTCTTTCCATTTATACAAACTCCTTTTCAGTTTACTTTAGACATGCAGCGTGGAAACAGGTTCTTTACCCCACTGTGTCCATGCTGATCAGCGATTACCCCGTCCACTAGCACTGTCCTATACACCAGGGACAACTTACAATTTACAGAAGCCAATTAACCTACAAACCTATATCTCTCCATTTGGCTTGACATTTAATTTCTCTCCATTCCTTAATGACACCCTTGGTCTCCTTTTCACCTCTAGGTTTTGTCACTTACTCCACCCACCTGTCAATCAAAATCCTCCTCACTGGATCCACCTAACACTTAAACATAGAAACGTAGAAAATTGGTGCAGGAGGAGGCCATTTGGCCCATCGAGCCAGCACCGCCATTCATTGTGATCATGGCTGATCATCCACAATCAGTTACCTGTGCCTGCCTTCTCTCCTGTATCCCTTGATTCCACTAGCACCTAGAGCTCTATCTAACTCTCTTTTAAATTCATCCAGTGAATTGGCCTCCACTGCCTTCTATGGCACAGAATTCCACAAATTCACAACTCTCTGGGTGAAAAGGTTTCTTCTCACCTCAGTTTTAAATGGCCTCCCCTTTATTCTTGGACTGTGGCCCCTGGTTCTCGACTCCCCCAACATTGGGAACATTTTTCCTGCATCTAGCTTGTCCAGTCCTTTTATAATTTTATATGTCTCTATAAGATCCCCTCTCATTCTTCTAAACTCCAGTGAATACAAGCCCAGTCTTTCCAATCTTTCCTCATATGACAGTCCCGCCATAGACAATAGACAATAGACAATAGGTGCAGGAGTAGGCCATTCAGCCCTTCGAGCCAGCACCGCCATTCAATGCGATCATGGCTGATCACTCTCAATCAGTAACCCGTTCCTGCCTTCTCCCCATACCCCCTCACTCCGCTATCCTTAAGAGCTCTATCCAGCTCTCTCTTGAAAGCATCCAACGAACTGGCCTCCACTGCCTTCTGAGGCAGAGAATTCCACAATTCACCACTCTCTGACTGAAAAAGTTCTTCCTCATCTCCGTTCTAAATGGCCTACCCCTTATTCTTAAACTGTGGCCCCTTGTTCTGGACTCCCACAACATTGGGAACATGTTTCCTGCCCCTAATTATCTTATATGTTTCAATAAGATCCCCCCTCATCCTTCTAAATTCCAGTGTATACAAGCCCAATCGCTCCAGCCTTTCAACATACGACAGTCCCGCCATTCCGGGAATTAACCTAGTGAACCTACGCTGCATAGCAAGAATATCCTTCCTCAAATTTGGAGACCAAAACTGCACACAGTACTCCAGGTGCGGTCTCACCAGGGCCCGGTACAACTGTAGAAGGACCTCTTTGCTCCTATACTCAACTCCTCTTGTTACGAAGGCCAACATTCCATTGGCTTTCTTCACTGCCTGCTGTACCTGCATGCTTCCTTTCATTGACTGATGCACTAGGACACCCAGATCTCGTTGAACTCCCCCTCCTCCTAACTTGACACCATTCAGATAATAATCTGCCTTTCTATTCTTACTTCCAAAGTGAATAACCTCACACTTATCTACATTAAACTGCATCTGCCATGTATCCGCCCACTCACACAACCTGTCCAAGTCACCCTGCAGCCTTATTGCATCTTCCTCACAATTCACACTACCCCCCAGCTTAGTATCATCTGCAAATTTGCTAATGGTACTTTTAATCCCTTCGTCTAAGTCATTAATGTATATCGTAAATAGCTGGGGTCCCAGCACCGAACCTTGTGGTACCCCACTGGTCACTGCCTGCCATTCCGAAAGGGACCCATTTATCCCCACTCTTTGCTTTCTGTCTGTCAACCAATTTTCTATCCATGTCAGTACCCTACCCCCAATACCATGTGCCCTAATTTTGCCCACTAATCTCCTATGTGGGACCTTGTCGAAGGCTTTCTGAAAGTCGAGGTACACCACATCCACTGACTCTCCCCTGTCAATTTTCCTAGTTACATCCTCAAAAAATTCCAGTAGATTTGTCAAACATGATTTCCCCTTCGTAAATCCATGCTGACTCGGAATGATCCTGTTACTGCTATCCAAATGCTCAGCAATTTCGTCTTATATAATTGACTCCAGCATCTTCCCCACCACTGATGTCAGACTAACTGGTCTATAATTACCCGTTTTCTCTCTCCCTCCTTTCTTAAAAAGTGGGATAACATTTGCTATCCTCCAATCCACAGGAACTGATCCTGAATCTATAGAACATTGAAAAATGATCTCCAATGCTTCCACTATTTCTAGAGCCACCTCCTTAAGTACCCTAGGATGCAGACCATCAGGCCCTGGGGATTTATCAGCCTTCAGTCCCATCAGTCTACCCAAAACCATTTCCTGCCTAATGTGGATTTCCTTCAGTTCCTCCATCACCCTAGGTTCTCCGGCCCCTAGAACATTTGGGAGATTGTGTGTATCTTCCTCAGTGAAGACAGATCCAAAGTAACGGTTTAACTCGTCTGCCATTTCTTTGTTCCCCATAATAAATTCCCCTGCTTCTGTCTTCAAGGGACCCACATTTGCCTTGACTATTTTTTTCCTCTTCACGTACCTAAAAAAACTTTTGCTATCCTCCTTTATATTATTGGCTAGTTTACCCTCGTACCTCATCTTTTCTCCCCGTATTGCCTTTTTAGTTAACTTTTGTTGCTCTTTAAAAGAGTCCCAATCCTCTGTCTTCCCACTCTTCTTTGCTATGTTATACTTCCTCTCCTTAATTTTTATGCTGTCCCTGACTTCCCTTGTCAGCCACAGGTGTCTCTTACTCCCCTTAGAGTCTTTCCACCTCTTTGGAATAAATTGATCCTGCAACCTCTGCATTATTCCCAGGAATACCTGCCATTGCTGTTCTACCGTCTTCCCTGCTAGGGCCTCCTTCCAGTCAATTTTGGCCAGCTCCTGCCTCATGCCTCTGTAATCCCCTTTGCTATACTGTAATACCGACACTTCCGATTTTCCCTTCTGCCTTTCCATTTGCAGAGTAAAACTTATCATGTTGTGATCACTGCCTCCTAATGGCTCTTTTACCTCTAGTCCCCTTATCAGATCAGGATCATTACACAACACTAAATCGAGAATTGCCTTCTCCCTGGTAGGCTCCAGTACAAGCTGTTCTAAGGATCCATCTCGAAGGCACTCTACAAACTCTCTTTCCTTGGGTACATTTCCAACCTGATTTTCCCAGTCTACCTGCATGTTGAAATCTCCCATAACCACCGTAGCATTACATTTTTGACATGCCAATTTTATCTCCTGATTCATCTTGCACCCGATGTCGAGGCTACTGTTTGGGGGCCTATAGATAACTCCCATTAGGGTCTTTTTACCCTTACAATTTCTCATTTCTATCCATACTGATTCAACATCTCCTGATTCTATGTCACCCCTTGCAAGGGAATGAATATCATTCCTTACCATCAGAGCAACCCCACCCCCTCTGCCCACCTGTCTGTCTTTTCTATACGTTGTGTACCCCTGAATATTTAGTTCCCAGCCCTGGTCCTCTTGTAGCCATGTCTCAGTGATCCCTACAACATCATACTTGCCCATGACTAACTGAGCCTCAAGCTCATCCACTTTATTTTTTATACTACGCGCATTTAAGTACAACACTTTAACTTCTGTATTTACCTCCCCTCTCACATCGGTCACAATTGGCCCTGCCCTTAATTTCTTTTCCCCTCTAGAACTTCTGTTCCCATTCTTCCGAGAGTCTTTTGCAATATCTCCTGTATTCCCTTTTACCTCATCTTCATATTCACAATTTGTTAACCCCTCCCCCCCCACTACTTAGTTTAAAGCCACAGGTGTCACACTAGCAAACCTGCCTGCCAGAATGTTTGTCCCCCTGCTGTTAAGATGTAACCCGTCTCTTTTGTACAAGTCACCCCTAGCCCAGAAGAGATCCCAGTGGTCCAGAAATCTAAATCCCTGCTCTCTGCACCAGCCCCTCAGCCATAAATTCATACCCTCTATCTCTCTGTTCCTGGCCTCACCAGCACGAGGTACCGGTAGCAGTCCAGAGATAACCACCTTCGACGTCCTACTTCTCAGTGTTTTTCCCAACTCTCTAAACTCCCGCTGTAGCACCTCCTTCCTCTTCCGCCCGACGTCATTCGTGCCCACGTGCACAACGACTTCAGGTTGATCGCCTTCCCTCTCTAGGGTTTTCTGAAGCCGGTCCGTGATGTGTTGAACCCTGGCACCAGGGAGGCAACAGACCATCCTCAAGTCCCTCCTGCTGCCACAGAATCTTCTGTCCGTCCCTCGGACGATGGAGTCACCGACCACTACGGCTCTTCCTGACTTCGGTCTCCCCTGTCGAGTATCCTTGCCAACAGGTCCGCCACTCGGACTGGAAACGTCTTCTGCCCCGACAGTTCCCAAGAGGGTATACCTATTTGCAATAGGCACAGCCACTGGGGTCTCCTGTAGTCCTCGTCCACTCCCCCCTGAAACAGTCTCCCACCTTCGCTCGACCTGGACCCTTGGCGTGACAGCCTCACAATAGGTCCTGTCGAGGAAACTCTCGCATTCCCGGATGGCCCTGAGGTCATCCAACTGCCTCTCCAACTCCACCATACGTCCCTTCAGGAGCTGCACCTGGACACAGTTCTTGCAGGTGTAGCTCCCAGAAGCTCCAGCGACGTCCCTGTCTTCCCACATCCTGCAGGAAACACACTGCACCAACTTTTCCGCCATTACCTTGTGTCTTAAAACAATTGTATCCTCCTCACCTCAGCCTCCTCGCCGAAGACTCGCAGCCAAAGACTCGCACTTTTCTCACTGGGCACTGCCTGATTGTCCAATTTACCTGACTTCTCACTTAAATTAACACTTACTTTTCTTCTCAGCCAACGGGCGTCCTTGCTCTGCTCCCGGACTTTTCAAACTGACTACTAGCGTCCTCTTGGCGCTCTTTTTAAACTGCCTTTTCCACTGTAATTAACACGTACTTTTCTTCTCAGCCAACGGGCGTCCTTGCTCTGCTCCCGGACTTTTCAAACTGACTACTAGCGTCCTCTTGGCGCTCTTTTTAAACTGCCTTTTCCACTGTAATTAACACGTACTTTTCTTCTCAGCCAACGGGCGTCCTTGCTCTGCTCCCGGACTTTTCAAACTGACTACTAGCGTCCTCTTGGTGCTTCTTTTAAAGTGCAGTGATACCTACTATATGCACAGGATTGTTTCCCCAATTTAAAATTGGATAACTTGTAAAGTACTTCCACGTTCCATAATTACCCGCTAACAAACTAGCAAATAAAGAGAAGTAATATCCGCGTGTTTAATGAGGGCCCTAGAGGAGAAGAGAAAGTTGCAGAAGCAAGGAACCCAATGAATTAATCATATCTTTTCAAAAATATAAGAGATAGCAATTGATATTGGAGCAAGATAGGATTGAAAACAGAGAAATTGGGTTTTCAAGATGAAGGGTGAGGCTGATCTTTCAGTGGTGCCTCAATGGGCATTAAGCCAATTTTCCAATACCAAAAGCCTAATTCAACTATGCAAAATAAATACAGCCAGCAATATGGTGGCTCAACATGAGCAGAAGGTCCCTTCTTACGGACTTAACTCTTTGAAACTCTAAAAAGTGGGAAAACTTGTTTTCACTTGTTTTGTTGTATCCTGAACTTGTGCAAGTTGAATTCCTCTTTTACGAGGAATATGGAACCTAAACAATACAAGTGAAAGTCAAAAAGATTGGTGCCCTTGAATAAAGTTGTATGATTCAATGTAGTAAAATGCAAACTACATTAAAATAGAATTTATTTCAAATTTATTTTTACCAGCCATATTCTGTATATCAAAGTAAACTTGAACAAAAACAAGAACAAAAACAAGAAAAAGATAAGAACCTTGTAAGTAACCTTGTAAAAAAGGTACTGAAATTGATCAATTATATAATTACTAATACGCATCCGTTAAAGATATTTTGTTGAAACATCAAATAAGAATGTTATTTCAAATGCAACTTTATTATTATTTCATATGATTTCATGATTATAAAGTGATCTTTAAAGGTCAGAAGTAAAAATGGGGAATGATGAAAACATTCTCAGTACGGAAGGTAACATATGTTGAGAGCGAAAAACAGAATCAATATTTCAGAACTGATGAAGGACTTTCTCTCCAGATTTTCCCTGATATGCCAAGGCAAATCTTGCTGAACTCTTTATGGAATCAGAATTGGTTCCTATGCTTGAGTGTACTGAACAATGAGGTTAGCATTGTTGCAGTTGCTGAGATCCTGATATACTGAATGTAAAAGCTTCTTTAGATATGTAAAATGGAAAAGATTAGTGAAGACAAATGTAGGTCCCTAACAATCAGGGATGGGTGAATTTATAATGGAAAACAAGGAAATGGCAGAACAGTTAAACGGGTACGTTGGTTCTGTCTTCACTAAGGAAGACACAAACAATCTTCCAGAAATACTAGGGAACCGAGGATCTCGTGGGAGGGGGGAACTGAAGGGAATCCACATTAGTCAGGAAATGGTGTTAGGCAAACTTTTAGGACTGAAGGCAGATAAATCCCCAGGGCCTGATGGTCTCAATCCCAAAGACATGGCCCTAGAAATCGTAAATACATCCCTCCCCACCATCGAAGGGATCTACAGGAAACATTGCCTTAAGAAGGCAGCTAATATCATCAAAGACTCACCTTACCCTGGCCAAGTTCTCATCTCACTGTTACCATCGGGAGGAAGGTACAGGAGCTTGGGAAATGTTACCTCTGTACCTCAGTACCTCAGTTCAAGAACAGAGTCTTCCCTTCAACATGGATTTTGTAAAGGATTGTAGTACTACTTCAGTTGGCACTATCATGGTTTGTTTACCAAATATAACTGATAATTTATTGTATTTTTATTTGTGCCAGTAAAGGTGCAGCAAGTAAGAAGTTTATTGTTCCGGTCGTGGTGCAAGTGACAATTAAACAATCTAGACTCGTGAATTTCTTTTGTTCCTGATAATGAATAATATGCAAGTACCTTTGCTACCACAGTAGGTTGAAGGCTGGCCAACTATCAATGAGTGACCCACATGTTGACATTCTCCATCATCTATAAAACACAAGTCAGAAACATGATGGGACACTTGTTTGGATGAATGCTGCTTAGAAAACTACAAATAAGCATTTGCAAAAGGGCCAAAGGAGTCCACTGATGCAGTGGTCAAGAGAGCGCATCAGCATATTTACTTTCCTTGGCCTCTGAGAAAATTCAGCATGTCCATGAGGATTCTCTTGAACCTCCACAGATGTACGATAGAAAGTATAATAAGCTAATTAGGAAGGCTGGCTCCATCCTGGGGGTGGATTTGGATTCATGGGAGGTGGTCTTGGAGGGGAGGATGCTCCTCAAACTGTAGAGCATCTTGGACAATACAGCTCACCCCCTCCATGACACACTGGTCAACTGGAGGAGTACCTTCAGCAACATACTGGATCCACCAAGATGCAGCACAGAACATCACAGGAGATCCTTTTTCCCTGTGGCTATCAAACTGTACAACTCCTCCCCCTTCTGTCATGGGGTAAACCAACCCCCCCCCCCCCCCCCCCCCCCCTTTAATATCATATTTCATGTATCTTGTGTTTTATGACTTGGCAGAGCAATTTCCCTCCTGGGATAAATAAAGTTCAATCGTATCGTGTCATTATAATGGGATGCATTTTAGCCTGGTATGGCAACTGGTCTGCTCTTGACCACCTGAACCTGCAGATAGTAGTGAATGCAACCCAGTCCATCACAAGCTCATCACTTCCTTCGATCCAGTCCATCTTCACAGTGTATTGTATTAGGAAGGCTGGAATATCATCAAGGATGTCTGCCACCCTGGCCATTCCCTTTTCTCTCTTCTACCTTCTGGGAGAAGATACAACAGCTTGAAAGCCCAAACATGTGGACAAGAACAGCTTATTCCCCACAAGGAATTTCATTGCACCCAGGTGTATGTGTCAATGAACTAATCCGGATCTGAGTTACTCACCAAGACAACTTCAGCAGCACTCCCAATCTAGCAAAAGAACCAGAAACAGGCCTTTCAGTCCATCAAATCCATAATGACCAGCAACCATTCATTTCTACTAATCCTACATTATTCCCATTATTTAGTCTCCCCATATTCTCACAAACCTCTTCAGATTTGATTACTCACCCACAGACTAGGATCAATTTTGAGTGGCCATTTAGCCTATGCATATCTGTGGGATGTGGGAGGAAGTCAGAGAACCTGGAGGAATCTCAAGTGGTGAAACAGAGAACATGCAAACTCGACACAGCAACTGAGATCAGGATTGAACTCCGGTCTCTGGCATGGTGAGGCAATGACTCCACTCTCTGTGACCCTCTGCTGTCAATGAAGGACTCTCCGTACTTTATACAAATTTAGTCACAGCTTACCAGCAAATGCAACATTCAAATTACACACACATCAAAATTCCATTAACAGGAGAGAAGACCCACTGCCAGATAAACTTGTGTTTCTCTTCTCTAATCAATGCTACTGGCAAATGGTAAAGTGTCAACTTCTCAATGGAATATTATTACTGCCTCAGCAGTTCAGTCAAGAGGCATCCTGAATTATGTGCCTTCCTCCCACAGTAATCCAACACAGATGGGAGTGCTCCCTCTCAATCAAGTCTACACAATGCAAACAATTTATTGATAGTCAAACATTTTATTGATATATGTACTTTCAGATACTGAAGAAATTTGGAAAAGGTATTGTGGTCACTATTTGCAGCTACGAATTCTGACCTATCGTGTACATTTACATGGGAAGTATCACAAAATGCTGGAATAACTTAGCAGGTCAGCAGCATCTTGGAGAGAGGGAATGGGTGACGTTTCGGGTTGAAACCCTTCCTCAAACTGATGTTTACATGGGAAGTATGTAAAGTTCCTGATTTACATGGGAAGTATGTGCTGTAGACATATAGCCGTGGAAGCAAGCTCTTTGGCCCACTAACTCCATGCTGACCATGAATCGCCCATTTTCTCTAATTCTACACTAATCTTATCCAACTTTATTCTCTGCATATTGTCATCAATTCCCTCCTGATTCTACAATTCACCGACACACAAGGGGCAATATAGAGCGGCCAATTAACCTACCAACCTGAACGTCTTTGGTAAAAGGGGAATAACTGGTGCACCTGGAAGAAACTAATCTGCTCACTGTTAGAACATGCAAACTCCATACAGATTGCACCCAGAAATCTGGTTTTCTCTCGCTCTATGAAATAGCAGCTCTTAAAGCTCTGCAACTGTGCTGTCCCTCGTATTGCTCAAAGCCAAGATTGATTGATGAAATGAATGTTGTTGGCTTCCTTCTGTCAATATTGCATAATGCAACCTGTAGGAAAGAACTGCATATGCTGGTTTACACCAAAGATAGACACAAAATGATGGAGTAACTCAGCAGGTAAGGCAGCGTCTCTGGAGAAAAATAATAGGTGACGTTTTGGGTTGAGACCCTTCAGTCTGAGAGTCAGGGGAGTAGGAAACATGAGGTATGAAAAGGTACAGAGGCCCAGGACTGTTTGTTCATCTTAATGTTGCTTTTTAATATCTCAATTCTGTTCAAAATATCTGTAAACATTAGTTGGTTGGTTTGATCAGAAGTATGGTGGCAACAATTGCTCTACAGATAAAATACTGTTTCAAAGTAATTTGGCCTTTTAATATCTTAATATATTTTGTTCCTCTTTTAGTCTCCGGGCTCTATTAAAGGTGGTCCACCACCACCCATGCGACTGCCTCCACCTTACAAAGAGCCTACAAGTGAGAAATTGTCAGTACTGGAGGAGCGAGAAGAATTACCAGATACTGGCAGGATTCCAAAGGAAGAAAATGAGAGTGACCGTAAGTTATGAAAGTTTCTGCAAGTTCAGTAAGATATGGTTACATCTCTCCCCCACCCAAATGAGGTCGTGTTCCATGCTGAAAAGCAATGTGCTCCAGACAGCATTCAGGCTTACTTTGATTTATTTCATGCACCATAGAACCAAGTATTTATGCAACAACATTATACATTTCAAGATTCTTCACAAGAACAATCTCAACAAAACTAGGATATGTTGGAACCCAAGTCGCACCAGGTTCCCGTTCTCACCAAGTAAACGGCTAACAATGACCTGTTTTCTTTGTCATCGTTACTTTTATGCTTATCTTTCATTCATTTGTTCTCTATCTCTCTCTACATCACTGTCTATATCTCTCATTTCCCTGACGTCTGAAGAAGGGTCTCGACCCAAAACATCACCCTTTCCTTCTCTCCAGAGATGCTGCCTGTCCTGCTGAGTTACCCCAGCATTTTGTGTCTATCTCTACAAACATTTAGTCATTTCCCCTAATATTTCCAAATTTGGGTTCCAACATATCCTAGTTTTGTTGAGATTGTTCTTGTGAAGAATCTTGAAATGTATAATGTTGTTGCATAAATACTTGGTTCTATGGTGCATGAAATAAATCAAAGTAAGCCTGAATGCTGTCTGGAGCACATTGCTTTTCAGCATGGAACACTACCTCATTTGTAGACTTGTGAGTTGAGCATTCGATTCATCATTGAACTTCTGGCCCTCTGGTGGGGTATTCTTGACAAATTTTGTGTTGAATACTTGGCATCTTTAAAAGCTTTTTGACATTCACTTGTTATCAGTTGGGAAAATTGATAAAAGGAAAAAATATGTGGCTATATTTTGTAGGGACATCCTAATAAAAATGCCATTGATTCTTTAATGATGTCACCTTTGGGCCTAATTATAAATGCTTGAAAAATAATGTGTGATTAATGAAGGTGAAATTCAATTCGGAGTGAATTCAATTCAATTCCCTGCTGTTTTCAGGTTTTGGAATGTTTTCAGTTCTGCAAAATTTCTAGGTCATTAGAAAATATGGAAACTCATGATTTTGGGAAACCATCTCTTTATGAGTCATTTCACTTTAGCTTTTAACAATGTTCCCTTGTAGGGTTTTGGGATGTTTTGCTTCAATAAAGCAGCTGTTTAAATGTGCTTTCCTGTATGTTGGTTGAATGATGTATAATTCTTATGGCTTATTCGTGTTTTCCCTCTTTGTTGCTGAAACCATCATACTACTGCTCCATATTCTGAACCAAAAATATAAAAATAATGCTGATTAAGGGGAGAGAGAAATGTATTGATTATTCTCCATTCAGAAGCTCACCCCTACAAAGTTTTGGATTTATATTCTGAGCAAATTCTTGATACTTATTTTTTAAGAAGATACAAAGTGCTGGAGTGACTCAGCGGGTCAGGCAACATGCCTGGAGAACATGGATTGGTGATGTTTCAGGTTGTGACCCTTCTTCCGATTAACTGTAAGGGTTTAGGGTGGAGGGGGTGGGGAAGAAAGTTAGAAGAGACTTGATACTCATCCACACAGAGGATTTCACTGGTGAACCTTGCTAACTCTTATTGCTAACATCCGGCTGACTGAAAAACACAGTAAACTTTCCAAGATTGATAATGTTGATTTGAAATCAATAATTAAATAGTATTAACAAAGAAATTTGGATTTTATGGCTTTTAACATTTGCTCTCCAATGGATTTGATTAAAAGATCCATTTAGATTAGACAAAAAGATTATATTTCTGTATTCTGTATTCAGCCAAAATATTATGTGGTGTAGGAAAATAACTGCAGATGCTGGAACAAATCGAAGGTATTTATTCACAAAATGCTGGAGTAACTCAGCAGGACAGGCAGCATCTCAGGAGAGAAGGAATGGGTAACATTTCGGGTCGAGACTTCTTCGTGTCTGAAGAAGGGTCTCGACCCGAAACGTCACCCATTCCTTCTCTCCTGAGATGCTGCCTGACCTGCTGAGTTACTCCGGCGTTTTGTGAATAAATACCTTCGATTTGTACCAGCATCTGCAGTTATTTTCTTACACTTTATAATGCCGATATATATTTGACAACCAGCAAGAGCAATTGCAAATGTTTGAAAATTGTATGTCTTATTAGTAAATGTAAAAATCATTTCCGAGCTCCCAACTGTTTGGCTGTGTACTCAAATTTCAATTCTTTAATGTGATAATTATGTGTTAATGATTTTTATTCACTAGCTTATTGACCAGTGTTACCTTAGTAATGTAACAGTTTGACAAATTCACACCTGAATAATAAGAAAAAATATTGCCCTTCGTTATTTGAAGTTGTAATTACAATGGAATGGATGATTTTGTTGTTGGATCTTAAACTGCAAAAATATCTTTAACAAAACAAACATTTGAGCATTATCCATGATTGCAAAGTTAGCTTCTCATTGCATGAGCTCAAATAAGTACTCAATATAACTCAATTCTATCTTTCTAATACTTGCAATGGTGGTTAAAATGTAAAACTAAACAGATTTACTTCTTGATTTAGGTTAATGAGTCATTATGCTTTTTCAGCATTTGGAAATGGAGTTTAAATTGCGTAATGTCAGTAGCCACAGATGCATTATTTGTGTGTCCCTGTTGTGATGCAAATTAGGCCATTAAACTGATTTTGAATTTATGTTAGCAAATGTATTAGATGCCCTTTAGGTTCTTCCAGCTCAGACAAATCAAACTTGCAATATAAGTAGATTGGCTCCATTTCGGTCATCAAAATGCTAATTTTGTTTTTAGGCTTCTGTGGGAGCTAGCAATCAATCTTTCAAGATATTACTTTTAGTTTAAAAAATCTAGGCAATGTGGTTACAAATTGGGACTTTTTCACTACTTGTGGCCTAGATTATCACCTCCTTATCCATCAACAAATGCTCAGCTGCCTTATTCCGTGGAACATTAAAACAAACTGCTGAAGGACATTAATGGTTTGAGAGTCATAGAGACATACAGCATAGAAATGGGCCCTTCAGCCCAACTCATCTATGCCGACAAAGATGCCCAATCTAAACTAGTCATTTTTCCCACATTTGACCCGCATGTTGTGATTGTACCTACCTCTGGCAGCACAATTCATATATCCACCACCATTTGAGAGAAAATGTTGCCCTTCAGGTGCTTATTAATTATCTACCCTCTCATCATAACCCTATGTTCTCTGGTTCTTACCCTAGGTAAAGAACACTGCATTTACCATATAAATTCCTTTCATGATTTTATAAACTTCTATAATATCACCCCTTAGCCTCCTGTGCTTCAAGGAATAAAGTCCGAGCTTGCCAAATCTATCCCTATAGGTCAAGCCTTTTGAGTCCTGCCAACTCCAGGGTGACCGAAACTGAAAACAATACTCCAAATGCAACCTCACCAATGTAACATAACGTCCCAATTTCTATATTCAATACTCTGACTGATAAAGGCCAACGTACCATAAGCTTTCTTTATTACCCTATTTACCTGTGACTCATTTTCAGAGTTGAGTGCCATCTGTGGAGACAAATGGGTAGATTATATTTCTGGTTGAGAGCATGCATCAGGAACTACTGAGTTGTTCCAGTAGATTTTTTTTCTTCTCTCGATTACACATCTCTAATCTCTTGTGTCTCTGCCTCCTTCAGTTCTGGTCCAGTCAATAAAGCAGCAGAGGAAGGTGGGAGCAATGGCTGAAACAGCAAAGGGGTGCAGTCAGAAAAGAGATAGTGGGAGTGTGGGTGCAGTAAGTAGAAAAATGGGAAGGCTGCAAGGGTTGGCTGTAAGGAGTGTACCCTCACTTTGACGGGGTGGTGTTATGGTTGAATAGGTTTGGGGGTTCAGTGAGTGAAGAGGCAGCAGGTGGGGCAATGTAGTGAGTGAAAGAACAGAGAAGAGCAATTGCAATGAGGGAAGAAGTGCTGCAGATAAATGGTGTTTGAACCTTTTTGAACCTTCAGCAAAAAAACAAACTGCTGGAGGAGCTCAACGGGTCAAACATCCAGCATTTGTTTTTGGGGGGAAAAGAATTATTAGTGTGATGGGTTGAGATGCTTCATCAGAACTCATGCAGAGTCTCAGCGTGGAACATTGGCAATTCCTTTTCCTCGTGTGGATGCTGCTCGATCCACTAAGATCCCCCAGCAGTTTGGATTTTGCTCCAGCTTCCAGCATCTGTAATCTCTTGTGTTTCCTTCTTAAATGTTTGAGAAGGGCGAGATGAAATAGTGAAGAGTGAGGAGATGGTGAGGGAGATGCAAAACTATGCTGTTTGTATCTTTAAACAGGACAAAAAATAAGTACACTGCTACCTACTTGGCATTGTCCCACAGAGTGCTCAGACTTTCTAGTGTACCTAGTTCTCCATTGTGAGTACTTGCAGATATAAAGCGCACTGAAAGAAATAAAACACATAGTGCAATACAGTAATATGCCCTTCAGCCCATCAATGTCTGCACCAACCATGATGTAATTACAACCAATTCTAAATTATCTGCCTGAGTTCAGAACTGTGCCACCCGGTTTCAGCGGCTCAGTGGTGCAGCGGTAGAGTTGCTGCCTTACAGCGCCAGAGACCCGGGTTCGATCCTGACTATGGGTGCTGTCTGTACGGATTTTGTACGTTCTCCCTGTGACTGAGTAGGTTTCGAACGAGTGCTCTGGTTTCCTCCCACACCAAAGATATACAGGCTTGTAGGTTAATTGACCTATAAATTGTAAATTGTCCCTAGTGTGTCGGATAGTTAGTATTCAGGGTGATCGCTGGTCAGCGCATACTCGGTGGGTCGAAGGGATTGCTTCCACGCTGTACGTCTAAAGTCTAAACTCCTGCCCTCTGCCTCTACCTCAGCAGCAAGTGTCCCGTGATTCAGTGAGGAACGTCTGTCTGTGAGGACTGGTATTGGGTGGAAGCTTGTTACCACCAACCCCCCTTCCCACCCTCACTGAGAGGGGCGGTGGTGACTTCCATCATTTAGGAGGCATTCATTAGGCAGTGATGAGAGAGAACTTTCCATGCTGGCCAGAGTGCAGCCCTGTCCTGCATGTCGCAGTGCTGAGCAACTCCACCACTCGCCCTAGTACCTCTGTACCAAAATGTGGACAGTTCATTCCTGACACAGTAGTACATAGCAGAAGGGAGGACTGGGGATCGCTACAGGTTCTCTGCAAAACGTTGCTATCAGTATTGTGTCATCACATTTTTTAATGCTACAATGACCGATTTATAGCACCCTTGTTTCAGGTATCCAGTGTATCTGTTTATGTACAGTTAAAGCTATGCTTATAAATGGTGCACAGATGAGTGGATTGTAAATTAGGCCCCACATAAACATTGTGCACCACTGGCTTACAGTATGTTTTTTGGGTTGTATTTCAGCATCCTTGCAGACCAAACTGTGCTGTATTTAATATTCATGAATACTAATGGCCAGATCAGTTTAAATTAGTTAATCAGTAAAGTAGTTTCAATGATGAAAGTGTTTCACATACTATTTACTCTGTGGAATGGATATTCTTTTCAATTTTTTCAAATCTTGCTTAGATTTGCAGTTTCCATACTAAATAATAACTTAAATGATATTGCTTCATCAAAAATATTGTTTATTCATTTCAGTGATTTGTGGACCCCTTAGATTGGTTGGAAACACTCTTATTTCATAGCGGTATAAATATGAGTATTAAACAAATTGGATCAGACGAGTATAAATTTAACCATGTAATTTAATATTGAAATTCAGTATTCCTCGCCTTTCAGCCTCAGATTCATTCTTGGATTATTTCTCCTCTGTGCAAAATATACTGGTTAAAGGGACCGAATGTGTGGATTGTTTTCAAAGAGAAAAAAGAGGTGGGGAAAGGCTAGGAGGTTTGCTCCTGAGATTAGGCATCTCATTTGCTATTTCACCGCTTGTATTTCTGGTATTGACAATTATTTTCCTAGCAACAGTTCTTTTTTACAATTCTAGCAAAATGTTGCATCTTTCCTGTTGCTTTATGAAAATGGGAAACTGATACAAAATAATGCATGTCCAATTTATTATCAGAACAAAGTTCTTTATTATTCAGGAAAACAAAATGTTAGAAACACTCAACAAGGGAGGCTGCATCTGTGGAGAGAAGCAGTTAACATTTCAGAACCAGGACCTTCATTCACTTGACCTCCATCTACAGGTTTTTTTTTTCCTTTTATTTCTCTGTGTTGTTGACAACAACTTAACCACAGAAGATGGAAACAGAGAACACCAATAGTCAGGAAATCCATTAGAGAACTCTATGAGCAAGCTTTTATGTGAGTCAAGATTCATGGAGTCGGAGAGCTATTCGGCACTGAAACAGACTCAACCCAACCTATTCCTGTCAACCAAGTTGCTTAATTGAGCTAGTCCAACATGCCTTGCACCTGGCCCATAGCCCTCCCAACTTTCCTATCCATTGTACTTGTCAGTGAGTCTTTTAAATCTTATAAATATACACAACCTTACCACTTTCTCTGGCAGCTCCTCACAAATAAGCAACATCCTTTGTCTGAAAGGGTTGCCTCTCGGATCCCTTGTAAACCTTTCCCCTCTTATCTTAAACCCAATGGCCTTTTGTTTTAGCCTCACCTACCCTGGGGAAAGACTGTGACTATTTGCTTTATCTATGCCCCCCATGATTTTATGGACTATAAGGTCGCCGCTCAGTATCTTATGCTCCAGGGGAAAAGTCCAGCCTCACCTTATAACAAACTCTCCATAGTCATACTGCATGGAAACAGGCCCTATGGCACCAACTTGCTCATGCCGACCAACATGCCTCATCCATACTAGCCCCACCTGCCTGCGTTTGGCCCGTATTCCTCCAAAACCTATCCTAACCGTGTACCTATCAAAACGTTTTAAAAATGTTGTCCTCGTACTTGCCTCAAATACCTCCTCCGACAACTCGATCCATATACCTACCACGCTTTGAGTAAAAAAAGTTGCCCATGCAACACCCCACTTCTCTGTGTTAAACTCCATCAAACATTCCTCAGCCCACCTGCCCTCCAGTTATTCCAGCGTCAGTAACATCCTTGTAAATGCTACAAGGACATAGAGATAGGTTAAGTGATTTAGTAAAGATCTGGCAAAAAAAGGGAATAATGTGGGGAAAATATGAAATTGATCATCTTGGCAGGATTTAAAAAAAACACATTATCTAAATGGCGAGAGCTTGCAGATCTCCAGCATACAGAGGGAATGGGTGTCCAAGTATGTGATGTGTAAATTGATTTGCAGTATGGAGACGGAGTAAGTTGAATAGGACAGATTAGCATGTAGGAAAGAACTGCAGATGTTGGTTTAAATTGAAGGTAGACACAAAATGCTGGAGTAACAGTGGAACGGGCAGCATTTCTGGAGAGAAGCAATGGGTAACGTTTCAGGTGGAGACCCTTCTTCAGAGTTACTCCAGTATTTTGTGTCTACCTAGGACAGATGAGAGGTTGTTTTTTGGAGAATTAAACACAAAGTAGGGAGATTATGTTTCAGCAGTATTGGTGAAATCATTTAGCATTGGTGAGGTCACATCTGGAGTAGGTTATTGGTTACACGTAAGGTAAAATGGGAATATATTGGAAGGAATTCAGATAGGTTTTATTGCCTGGAATGGATGTCTTGGCTTATGGGTAAAGGTTCGACGGACTAGTCTCGTGTGCACTGCAGTTTAGAAGAGTGAACTTGGTTGAATGAAATGTACAAGATTCTGGGATCCTTGACAAGTTGGATGTGGAGGTGGTGTTTCCTCATGTGGGTGGAATTAGAACCAGGGTTCTATGTTTAAAATAAAAGGAGGTAGCAATTTAAACCAACTGAGGCTTTTATGTTTCTCACAGTGGGTTGTAAGCCTTTAGAATAATTTCATGAAAGGGTGGAAGTTTTAAGCAGAGCTAGATAGATCCTTGATAATCAAGTGATGAAAAGATTACTGCAGGTAGATGGGATTGCAGAGCTGAGGTTAAAATCACTGAATTGTCAAGGAGAAGACCTCCTTAAGGTTGGCAACAGCTTGAAAATTGTGTCTCCAGTTCTGCTACAGCCCTATTTATGCAGGGCAACCCAAGTTAAAACCTATGTTAATATGTCATGTGCTCAGTTTAATTCACCCCATGAGTGAATGTTTCTGTTATTACAATGCTATGCTGCAATAAAAATTTGCTGCAATCCCAATTTTATTTATTTATTTTTATTCAAAATTACTGCAGTAGTATTCCAAGCGTTGTGTTACTTGCAATACAAATGCTTATAATCCATAACTGATCATTCATAGAATCTGTAAACACTGTTTATAGAAGGTAACTGCACATTTTCTTATTACATAACTAATTTGAATTTGAATTATTTATAATCTCAATTCTGCATAGGAAAATGATGAAGATAATGTTGAATAAAAAAATATAATGTTTATACAAAATAGATCTTTTATTAAAGTACATATATGTTGGTTGATGTCATGATAGCATGTTTCAGCTTATTCCTCACCAACCGTGATTAAAATACTGGAAATTAAAGCCACTAATCTTGATTAGAATACATCAAAAATTAAAGGAAGGTTAGATTTTCCTAAATTAACATGTCAGAATTTTCTTACCTGAAATAACTGCTGTCTGAAGTCCTGGTTATTATTCAGCAGGAGTGCAGGCCATGAACACGGAATAAAATGCAGCAGTATATGACATCATTGTCTGTTTGAGAACACAAATCAATCGAGGCATCCGAAAAGAGCTGTTAGTGGAACATTGGTGGAACAGATTAGTCTGACAGGCCTCAAAAACACTGTTTGACTGGATTCAGTGTGGATGATCAAACCAGTGCTTTGATGCTGTTCTCCCCACTGCCTTCTGCTTGTTTCATTAGCTTGGAACACAATTAAATGTGTTGGCATGCCATATCACTTGGTATTAAATTAGGGTAATTGATTGTTGGTGATAAGTGAAGAAGACATGACGGCTTGACCTAAAGGAGAAAAATCTCACGAGATTTCTCATAAGTGATTAGAAAGCTGAGGGACAGACTTTCAGAGCTCAGCGGCAACTGCATATTTTGTAACAGGGATGCAATTGTCTGACAATTAACAGGAGCAGAAATGGTGCAAGGTGGGTTTCCAGGTAAGAATACAGAAATTTATGTTTGTCATGCTAGAAAGATGGTTATTTGAATTGGAAGGGAGAAAAATCTTTCTTATACCATGTATCATTTTACTCTCAGGAAATCAACACCTATTTATTCAAATGAGGAGCAATTTTCAAATGAATTTAACTACTGAGATTGCAGTGCATTTTAAATATTCGGTAATTACTATATCAATCGGTAATGAAAAATGTCCTTAAAGAATTAACAATTTTGTTGACAGGAAAAGGTGGGGATAGGCGGCAGATTGTAATTACACTCTCATCGTTGTAATTTATTTTTATCAGGACATCACATACACAAGAATGAGTCTCTGCAATTTTTTCAACAAAAAAAAGACAGTGTTATTTTAAACTTTATACCTTTACCCCAGATTCTCATTTGATGCAGAGATACTTATATAATCTCATTGACATTCATGAAACAAAATCTTGTGATTCATGACTGTCATACAGATGGACCGATTTAGCTTAATTTTCTGCTAAAACAAGTAACAATACATTAATTGCATTTATAGACAGATCGGGGGTAAATTTGAAGGTATTATTGTGGTACAGCAACAATGTTTCATTATCTGTTAAGGTGAAATCCCAGCTCTGACTTCAGCAGTGTAAACTCTTTAGTGTGGAAATATAGCCATGCACAAATTCAATTTTCAGATTATTATTCTGTTTGTGCTTATGTTACTATGTTTCAGCATTCTTGGGTTTTTTCTTTCCCAAATATATGTGACATGTATTAAATTAATTAGAAACTTCAGTTCATCAATTTATCAATCTCTTCTTCAATGGCATCATAGATTTACATAGTAGGGACTTGGTACAGCACTGTTCACTCAGAAGATGTGATGATAATATTGTGAATATCTAAAAAGGAAATGGACCTTGAATTAAAGCAAATGGTAGATAAAGTTCATTATTTGTATTCATCTATTGCTATTTGTCAACTTGCATTTGGGTCTGCTGTAAATGTGTTTGTATTGTGCCCACCCAAGGTATAAATTGGAGATCTCATATACAAGTATGGTTCATGTATATTCATATGTACAATCATCAGTTTTTGAGTTAGAGAAAATATTAATTGACTTGGGTAATTTACCATGATATTACCATAACATTATTACATCCTTGAGGGGGGGGGTCTGTTCTTGAAGTTCACCCTCCAACATTTTTTGTTGGTTTTTTTAACATCTATTAAATGAGTGAATGTCATTGAACTGAATAATGATGAGATCCTTGAATGGTGTTGTCGGTGTACCCATGCATGTAAAGTGTTCCATTATCCACCTGAGAAATGCTTGTAGCTGGTGAGAACAGCTAAGGCATTTGCAGCAGAACAGCTAAGGCATTTGAGCATCTGACCCCCTGATGGTTTAAGTGAGTTTTTATTATAAGAGTGATGTTAATGGTGGACCTTCAGCATTGGCGGTGCTTAGTTTCTTGCAGCTTAAAGAAGGTATTGTCCACCAAGTGTGTGGTTAGAATGTGTCATCCAGCATTAAGTCTGAAAGTGGACACTAGGAGCTGCAGATGTTGGTTTACAAAACAGTCAACAAGTGCTGTAGCAACACAGCAGGTCAGGCAGCATCTCTGGAGAACATGGACTCGTAACGTTTTGGGTCTGAACCTTTCTTCAGATTGAAGAACTTCTTCAAAGCAGGCATACTTTAAGAGATTTTGAACTACAGATGCTGGTTTACAAAAAAAGACGCAACAGTATTGGAGTAACTCAACGGGTTAGGCAGCATCTCTGGAGAACATGAACAGACTGTGAAGCAAGTCTCAATGTTGTCTGAAACCTGTTGAATATGGGTATGGATTACTTTGTTATTTGAGAATTTGCAAATCAAAATCTGGTAGAACATAGTGCAATCCTCAACAAAGAACCTCGTATCTGGCATTGTTAGAGAAAATTAATTAATGAAGCAATGAAATTATTTGGTTCTAAATACAGGAAATACTACAGCAAGTAGCCGAGACAAAAATAACTAAGCGACAGCAACAGATTTATCATCTTTTATATCCAGCTACAATTCAATGTCCTTCAACCTGACTGGTTGTGCCATGCTTAATCAATTCTTTGTTTTGGGCAACCACTCTCACCTCACCCGGCATCATGGTTGATGGGCTGGATGGATTCTTTTTGTGATTGAACAATTCTGTGATCGTTCCTCACCATTGGAATTCTGCTCTTGTATTTTTGGTAAACAGCTTCTGAGTGAATAAGTGGCAGCAAACACTTCTGGATTATATATTGGAATTTTGCTTAACAGTCAAGATGAATATTCAGAAACAAGAACACTAAAGTCAGCACTATGAGGAGACATTGTAGCATTATGCATGACTACTGGCATTGCTGCTTTGCAGGGAATCTGCCACAAACTCCTGCCCTTTTTCCTCCTTTGTACTACCGTGAAGGAACCTGCTGTGATTTTTTTTTCTCTCCACCAATGCTTGATGCCGTGTCAGGAAACAGAGTGCAGGAAAACCTGGTGTAAATCAAGCAATAAATTGCCCTTGGTTTGACATGGAAAGGTTGCCTTTGAAGGTTGGTGTTAGGAAGTTTGGGACAAGACGTGCCAATATTCATCAATAAGAGTGGACCATTGTTGGGAACTAGCAACAGCAGTTTCATGTGTTGATGGACCACTCAGATCATATCGTCTCTTCCTACCACATGTTGGCTATGATGGAATTTGCTGATTCCCCTTTCACAGAGCTGCACAGCACTCCCTAGCCCAGAGTTTTCAGTGCTACCAAGATTAACAATAATTAGTGGCCTTTCAAGCTTGTGCAGCTCAGTAAAGATAGAGTGATAGATCAGTTGCTTCTAACACATCCAACAGGCAGTGGTGATGAGAAACACCTTTGGATCTGCACAGAATGTCAGCACATGGATCAGTCACTGTCTGACCTTGGTAATGGTCTGTACTCGCCATGTCTGCCGAGGTGTAGCACTGAACCCCACATCTCAGTGCTGAGTGGCTGCATCAATCACAGCCCACCGAACACCAGCCCTTACAGGTAGACACTTCTAACTAAGTCATGAGTGAATGTTAACATGGGAGCACCAGCAGAGGGCAGGTTGCTGGCACACCCACATGCAACCCAAGAGGAGATCGTTTCTCAAAGTATCACGGGGTAAATATTTGTCAATGTTCAGATTGAAGAACCAACAGGACTATAACAAGCCAATGCCCTGTGGGTACTGTGCACTGGATCTATTCTGTTTTTGTGGACAGAACTTACCTTAGTAGTTTTTACATAAGTTGATATTTTTGTAGTTATACTTCAATATTGTACTGATTTGTCAAGTGTCATGAATCAAATTAACTAGAAACTGATCTCTGAGGTCAAGGTTCATCCATTTGGTACTTCTGAGTAAATATTGTTGCAAAGACTTCAGTCTCAATCACTGACTAGGCTCCATGACTAATTCAGTAGCTTGGTTTATATGCTTTTATACTTTTGTGTGAGGTTTAAGGACCAATTAAGACTCAAATTGTTTACATCTGTTTGTAGCCATCAGAGTTTAGCAAAAGATAGTAAGTTGCCTTTCCAAAAGCATATTAGTGTATGGTGTGTATGTTATGAGAGATCAAGAGTTTCATGATTGCCCTAACTGAAAGCAGTTTTTTATTCTTATTTTTTTTTGGCATTCAGTTCAGATAATTGTGAGGTGTTGCATTTTGGAAAGTCAAACCTGGTTAGGACTTTTAGAGTGAACAGTTAGGTCCTGGGGAGTAGTGTGGAACAGAGAGTCCAAGGAGTACAGGTTCCCTGAAAACGTGTCATAGGTTGACTGAGGGATGAAGAAGGTGTTTGGCAGGCTGGCCTTCATTGGGCAAGGCATTGATTATTATAATAGTTGGGATGTTATATGCAATTCTTACATGACATTGGTAAGGCCACATTTGGAGTATAGTGTACAGTTTTGGTCACCCTTCTATAGGAAACTTTGCCATTAAGTAGAAATGGTGGCCGATTAGGAGAAGGGGAGATGCAACGAGACCTGGGTGTCTTGGTACACCAGTCATTGAAAGCAGGCATGCAGGTGCAGCAGGCAGTGAAGAAAGCGAATGGTATGTTGGCATTCATAGCGAGGGGATTTGAGTATAGGAGCAGGGAGGTTCTGCTGCAGTTGTACAGGGCATTGGTGAGACCACACCTGGAGTATTGCATACAGTTTTGGTCTCCTAATCTGAGGAAAGACATTCTTGCCATAGAGGGAGTACAGAGAAGGTTCACCAGATTGATTCCTGGGATGGCAGGACTTTCATATGAAGAAAGACTGGATAGACTCGGCTTGTACTCGCTGGAATTTAGAAGATTGAGGGGGGATCTTATAGAAATTTACAAAATTCTTAAGGGGTTGGACAGGCTAGATGCAGGATGATTGTTCCCGATGTTGGGGAAGTCCAGAACAAGGGGTCACAGTTTATGGATAAGGGGGAAGTCTTTTAGGACCGAGATGAGAACATTTTTTTTCACACAGAGAGTGGTGAATCTGTGGAATTCTCTGCCACAGAAGGTAGTTGAGGCCAGTTCATTGGCTATATTTAAGAGAGAGTTAGATGTGGCCCTTGTGGCTAAAGGGATCAGGGGGTATGGAGAGAAGGCAGGTACGGGATACTGAGCTGGATGATCAGCCATGATCATATTGAATGGCGGTGCAGGCTCGAAGGGCCGAATGGCCTACTCCTGCACCTAAGAGGGGTCTAGGATCATGAGGACAATAGAAAATGTGAAAGCACATAGTATTTTTTTTGTCTCAGGGAAGGGGAATCAATAAAGAGAGTTAATTCAGTCTGAAGACAGGTCCTGACCCAAAGCATCACCTATCCATGATCTCCAGAGATGCTGCCTGACCTGCTGTGTTACTCCAATACTTTGTGGCTTACTCAAAATTCCAGCATCTGCAGTTCCTTGTGTCTCCAATAACTAGAGGGCATAGGTTGAAGAGGAGAGGGGAAACATTTACAAGGGGACCTGAAGGATACAGAGGGCTATGTGTATATTGAATAAACTTCCAGAGAAAGTAGTTGAGGCAGATACAATAATGCCATTTCTGAGACATCTGGGGAGGTACATTGATTGGAAAGGTTTAGAAGGAAATTGGAAAAACATGAGCATATATCATATCATATCATATATATACAGCCGGAAACAGGCCTTTTCGGCCCTCCAAGTCCGTGCCGCCCAGCGATCCCCGTACATTAACACTATTCTACACCCACTAGGGACAATTTTTACATTTACCCAGTCAATTAACCTACATACCTAGCTTAATCTAGCTTAGATAGGTATCTTGGTCAATATGGACGAGTTAGACCTAAGGATCTGTTTCTGAGCTGTATTACTCGATGACTGTGACCGGAATGGTGGGATTTGAACTTTAGCTTAATATTCATATCTGTGACATAAATAGAATGAGATCAGAAATGTCCGTGTATCTTACAAAAAGACAGATAAAATGACATTTTTTATTTGATTGGTGCTGCCTGTCCAGCTGAGTGTTTTAATTTTATGTCACATTTCCAGCATCTAGAAAATGTTGCAATATTCCAGTTATTTTCATATTTTGGTATTACTAAAATTATAAAAGTGAGAAACAAAGGATGAAATATGTAAATATAACCCAGTGGTAGTTAGAATTTCAAATAGCCTTCCACTTATGCTCAAGAACCTTAACTCTTCGGAAAGATGTGTTCTGTGATTCAGGAGTATGCACAGGAATTTAAACATGTCTCTTGGAGGGCATATTAAACATATACATGTATGCATATGTATGTTTTTGTAGTGTGGTTCATGATTACTGTGGGTGTAAAAGCTGTGACCATGTTAATTATAGTAGCTAGTTCTATTAATTGCTGCATTTTTCTTTTATTTACCATGGACTCCATGCCAGTAAAAGCCAGTGAAAATATTAATTGCGGTATCGCTCTCATTTATTCAGCAAAGTTGGTTGCCAAATTTATATAATTTAAGGATATTTCTGGATTTTCAAGTTCCAGTTTTGATCAACATTGATTTTTTTTAAATCTGACATGTAATTCTTGATGTAATTTTTTTGTTACTGAACATGAAATTGGGAAGCCCACAGAGCATTTATAGTGAATATATATTTGAAATATTAAGATTTTAATTTTTACTGGTGAATTATTAAACCAATTCAGACCTCAGATGCAGCATGTAACACTTCCTATATTAAAACTGTATGCTTTGCTTTTTTAAATGTATGTGATGTATTTTTAGTTATGCCTAGAATTGCCACATTAAACCTAATGAAGATTCGCAGGTTGATAATATGCATCTTAGTAAAAATAAGTTAATAAAATGGTGAAACTGTATAATTAAATAACCTCTTCAAGCGGCTTTGCAAGTTGCACAATAGGTTAAAAGCAAGCATGGGCCAATAATTCAGCAAAATATTTAAGTATAAATATACATCTACAAGGATTGAAATGCACCATTACTTTGATTCGATTGTCTGTTGTCTATTCTTTGTGATGTCTAGTTTAATTGTCAGAAGTAAACGGTGATGAACATCTCACAAAATCAAGTTCATATCCACCAATGGAATTGGAATTGTTAGTGTTCCATGTGCCTGTTACTTCTGCTCTTCTGTGTAGTTGATGTCAAAACTTTGGGCGGGAGAGTAATTGAAACTTTACCGGGTTCTGCATTATATTTTGTAAAATGACTGCAGTCAGGGAGTCAGTGGTAGGGAGAGTACTTATTTAGGATAGACACTGTTTTGATGAAGATCTTTGTATCATCTCTAGCCACAGATGAGATTTAGAAAACAGAAAGGAACTAGAAATAATCAAGAAGATTATAGGCCGGTGAGTCTCACGTTAGTGGCAGGGAAACTATTGGAGAGGATTCTTCCAGCTAGGATTTACCCCCATTTGAAAGGGAATGTGGTAATTAGGGATTGTCAGCTTGGCTTTGTCTGCAGCAGGCCATATTTTACTAACTTGATTGAGTTTTTTGAGCAGGTGACGAAGGTGATTGATAATGATAGGGAAAGGATGTTGGCTACATGGATTTTAGTAATGTATTTGATAAAGTCCCTCATGGTGGGCTGATCCAAAAGATTAAAATGAATGGGATCCATGGTGACTTGGTAGTTTGGATTCAGAACTGTCTCATAGAATACACAGGGTAGTGGTGAAAGCATGTTATTCTGGCAGCAGTATTCATACACACACATGCATGCACGGATGTACACGTGCACACGCACACACTTTGGATGTAAATGCGCATGGGTTGGTTAGGAAGTATCAACTGGCAACCAAAACAAAACCTTGCATGTCTTTAGTGCTCAGAAACATAAATTCTCGTAAATCCGTAAAAGAATAAGTTATATAATGTAATATAAAGCAAAATAGTGACTACCTATTTATAAGTTTACTTTGATTAGGTATTACTGTTCTAGAAACAGTAAAAATTGACTAATATTCAAATATTTAAAGATACCAAGGGATAAGCTACATATAATTGATTAATTGATTATATTGATAGTTGATAAAATGAACATCTATTTTGAGGAAGAATCATTCAGCCAAAGACATTTAAAGTAATACTTTGTAAGAGAGTTGAAGAAGGATGAAAGGTCCTTGTGTTGTTTCAGTTGAGGGTATAGTAGCTTATGCTTGTTTACCCAACCTGAGTTGAGGGGACTAGACTGTTGGATTTTGGTTAGATCAGGTTAAAATAGTTGACGAGGTCTTGGGCTTGGCTCAGATTGAGCTGGGCCAGCTCATTAAAAATACATTTTCAAAGGTTCTATATTTTGTATAGAACCTGGCTACCTGATCCAAACCCGACAGGATTCAACCATACATGATGTATTGAATGGGTCAGATATCTAAAGCACTACAAGTACCTGGGCTAGGATTGGGGTTTGATTGGCTCTGACCCGGTTTAGATCAGGTTTTATTACCTAAGAATTTTATATAGGGCTTCCATGTGTTTTTTAAAAACCCTAAATGATTTATTGTTTACATGGTTACCCCCACCCCCCACCACCACCCTCCTATCCTCCTTTTACAGCTTGCATAGTAGATAATAAAGAGAGAGTGAGAAGTTTTCATAATTTTAGTGAAAGTGCATTATAAAGTATTATGTTCCTGCAACTTTACATCATTTATTTAGAGGTTGATATATTTGCAATAATATATGCAATGTGTGCAAAGTGGTCTGGGAATTTCATGTAAGGCTCTGTGAAATAGAAATGAAATTTTTGGGCTTAAGGGAATGTGGCTTTTTGCATTGTCAGTCATTGTATTCTGCTGCTGACTAGTTGAAAATGGATGTAGGAAAACACTGCTTGCTGCAGCACAGTCTCTTGGGTAAGAGCATTCCATGAAAGGCTTGCCTTGCTTCAGCGCCACAGAAATTACTTGTTACCTCATTGAGCAGTGCTCAGTTGCTGAGCTTTAAGCTGGGAGACATCCAGCATAAAGATTTGAGGCTAAAGAACATGGAAAATGTTGCCAGGTCAGTACGTTTTAAGAAATCCATGAAGAAAACACATTTGTACTTGAATCTGTATTGTTCATTGTGAGGTTGAAAAAAAAGGCAATTGCTATATAGGATGGATATCTGTTAACATTTATTTTACATCTGTTTTTGACAAGATTAATATAATAATATTTTAAGTTTATCTGAAATAATGGTGATAACATTGTTTGAAGTTTATTTTTTTAACAGTGTATCTGCCGCTAGATTTTAATTATTTCATTTTTGTATATTTTAGTACAACTGATTTTGAATTCTTTCATGAATCACATTAAGCGATACTACTGCTATTAATTATTTAAATGTCACTATTTTTTATTTGTATCCTGTGCTCACAAAATTTAGAATAGAACACCATCTGCCATTGTGCAGTAGTGTGTAAAATAAGCGAGAGAAATACAAAGGTAATGAAATTTTTACTTGCAGAATATGGTCCGAGCTGAACGGCTTCTGAAATTAACAATTATGATTTATTTGGCACTTAATTAAAAATGTTTTGAAGCATTGCTTCTGAACTATTGAATATATAAGCATGTCTAATTCCTAGATCTCATTGCCTATATGTACTATTTCAGGTATGATGCTTTTATCAGTAGAAAGTGTTCTGGTGAATTCTCACGGTGATAAAGATTGTAATAGATTGCTGAAGGTTATTGAAGGGCTTCAGACTGTTTCAGGTTCTATGCTTTACTTTAGCAATATCCAACTATCTTGGTGAAACATGATAATAATTTGGTTGACTTTTTGTAGCAACAAAACCAGTAATCTTATTCGTCTGTTGTGAATCACCAAACCCTTGCATGTTTTTAAATCATATATACATGATTTGAATAACTTGATAAATCTTAGTTAAGAGATAAAAATAAAAAATGGCACCGCAACAACATTGCCTTTTAAAAATGTAAACATGCTGCAGTTGTCTCTGACCTGATGCTTAGCAGGAGTATTTCTGGTTCTACATGAACCATTGGAAACATTATTCTTAATTTATTGTCAAATATTTTTGCTTGGGGTAATAATGTGTGTGTCATACCATTTGTAAATTAGTCACGCACAGTTTAAATATGTTTGTATTTAGATTATTTTTCCCTTGATTCTGAAGCTGATCAATCTACACTTACCCAGGCACACTTACTGTAAAAAAATTCTTCAAGCTACTTTCGAGCCTCAATATCAGTCTGACATATTGTGTTAAAATGCTCAAGGTCATTTTTAGCACGAATGTAAAATCTCTTGGTGGCTTTGCAGTGCTGGCACCGGATCGCTGTGGCTTCTTAGAATTAATACTGTTTGCAGTGCCATATTCAGCATTGCCTCACAAACAATCAGTCGGAAGCATTAACCCAGGCAATAATGGGATACTGTGGATAGCCATCTTGAAAGCACGATCATTATTCTTTGAAGGTTTTAATGAGGAAGTAAATAACAGAACAGAAAGGGAGAACCAATGAATATGGTAAATTCAGATTTTCAAAAACATTTGATAAGGTTATTTCATTAAGTAGTTTATTGGTTTGTCAATCATATCAGGATGAAGAGAGGATTAATTGAAGAACAAAGCTGAGAGGAAAAAAACATATTTTCAGTTTCACCGGCTATTTCTGTTGGGATGACAGAAGGATGAGTACACATATTAGCTATTTACAATTTATAATTGATATATGTAAAAGAACAGTGTAATGTATTCAAATATGTTGATATTACAAAGTCATGTGAGAGCATGAGCTGTGGACAGAAGAAAATTTTCAAAGCAATTTAGACGTTTTAAATTAGAGAGCAAGAAATTGGCAGACGGGATATAAGGTTGGAAGACCTGTTGTGTACTTTATGTACTGGAAGAAAACTGAAATATTTTTTAAATTAGAAGAATTGGTTAGTGTATAGTGCACAAAGTCAAAGTAAACTTGCAGATAACAACAATTAACTTGGAAGGCAAATGTTATGTTGCATGGTTGTAAAGCCTTTGAAGTATAAGAACGAGAAAATATTAGTGCAGGTACAGTACGCTGATGGAATGATACCTAGAGCATTGTGTGCATTTTTTTTGTCGTCAACTTAAGAAATTAAAGATGGCTTGGGGGTACTTCAGTGTAGATGTACTAAATTGAATAGCCTTTATTGTCATCCAAAAAACATGACTTTTGGACGAAATCCCGTAACCCACAGTCCAACAATAAGAAGCAATAAAAACAAAACAATAACACATACAATCACAAAACTAACACAAAACAAAAAAAACATCCATCACAGTGAGTCTCCTCCAGTCACCTCCTCACTGTGATGGAAGGCCAGAATGTCTTTTCTCTTCCCTGCTGTCTTCTCCCACAGTCAGGCTGCTGAAGTTCATCAGTGCTCATCAAACTGAGCTGGAATTACAGGTTTGAGACAGAATTCTGAGTCAATATTTAGAGAGTATGGAAGTTTAGATCTGAGATAAAGAGTAACTCTTTTATTCAGAATTTCAAAAACTTACATGCCACAGAGATTGATACTAAGTTATTAATTATATTTGGATCTGAGTTTGATAGGTTATTAGACATAAAGCCTTTTACAGGTTATGAGAATTGGCAGGAAGGTGGATGAAGTAGGTGCTTTTATTCAAGGGGAAGCATCCTCGAGGGGCTGTATGACAATTGCTATTCCAATTTCTTATTTTCTTAAGTCCAACCTTATCAAGTTTTTTATGAATATATATTATTTTTGGAGATCTGACTATCACCGGCAAGGACAACATTTATTGTTCATTCCCAATTAGCTTTGAGAAAGTGGTGGAGAGCCACCTTCTTGAAGCATTGTAGTCCTTCTGGTAAAGGTACTCCCATTGTGTCCAAGATTTGGACCCAATGATAATGAAGGACCATAGATATATGTCCAAATCAGAATAGTGTAGAACATGGAGGGGAACCTTTAGGTTATAATACAAACACAAAAGGCTGGAAAAATAGCAGCTCAGGCAGCATCTATGCAAAGAGAAACAATCAATGTTTCAGGTCTGTCACAGAACTGAATTGTAGACTGTTTATCTTTCCACAGATGCTGCATACCTGCTCAGTATTTTCCTTTTTTAAAAAAAATTCAGCATCTGCAGTTCTTAAAAAAAAAATGTCA
Source organism: Rhinoraja longicauda (assembly GCF_053455715.1). NCBI lineage: Eukaryota > Metazoa > Chordata > Chondrichthyes > Rajiformes > Arhynchobatidae > Rhinoraja > Rhinoraja longicauda. The sequence goes on along the minus strand of NC_135963.1, from coordinate 29,603,999 downwards.
ACATGAATGGAGTGGTGTTTTCCATCACCTGCTAAGCTTGACCCTGGTGGAAGAGGTTGTACGTTTTGGAAATGCTGTCAGGTTATGATTTGGTTATTTCAACGATGGTGTTTAATTGAATAGAATTAATCACTATAATAGAATTATTACTTTGGATTGTTCTCTCACACAGCGTGTTAAATTGAATAACACTGCTAGTTTAACCTCGGGTCTCTCAGTCTCCACAGCAAATTTTGCCAGTATGGCAGACATACTTTTGGTTTTGAACCTTACCACTTGTGGGAATTGCAATCAAACTTCTCAATGTTTTTGCTTGGTGGGAAGACCAAAATTTAATGGGTCTATTGAATATTTTGACTACGAATCAAAAAAATTTGAACTGTCCTATTTAATTGAGTTCTTTGAAGACAGACTTGCCAGTTCAGCTAATTACTGATTAAATTTTGTGGGAAAATAGGAATAGAGGGAGATCACCTGACCCTCAACCTGTGTTACTCTTCATTTTGATCATAAATTGACTTTATCCTCTTGCTTTGGCTTCAAATTTCATAATACAACTTAAACCACTGATTTTCCACCAACTGATCCCTAGTAACTCCTTTAATCTGGACAAAATTATTAGAGTGCACTTTAAATTTACTGGGTGGCCATACACGGAATTGCACGTGGCATGTGCTCATTCGGGAAGTGCCCCTGTCTCAAAAGAGTTAATTGTTTACATCTGCAGATGTTGGTGGTGATCTCTGGGTTTTGTGCAATTCGCAGCTTATTTTGATTACATTTAACCCTAGCTATGGGTTTGGAGAAAGATCCGAGTGACTGATGGTGTCAAACTTAAGCTCAAATCCATATCAATACAAGACAAGGGAGAACTGTTGAAGCAACTCGACCGTGTGTTTCAGTGCGGAAACTGTGTGATGCGTATGTTTTAGGTTTGTCAATTGTTTACGATATAAGGAAGCAAAGAGACAAAATAATGAAATTCATTGTAGGCAGTGATTTGAAGAAGCAAATGGGAATTCAAAAAATTATGAAAGATGGTAAGAGTGCTGAGCACGATGATGGAATGTATTTGACAACGTTCTTAGTGATGGAGTGGACTTGTCGGGTAGCATGTTAATAGAACAGACTAAGTTGTTCCATAAAGAACTTAAATTAGAACATGAGTGTGACTATAGTGAAGGATGGCTTTAAAGGTTTAAGAAGCATCATGGAATTTGGTCCATCTGTTGGTGCGGAAAAACGGATAATCCGGCAAGATTCTGAAATCGGTGGTGTATCTGTACTAACAAAAATCTGATCAATGTCAGATTTGAAATGTTTAATTAATCTAGCCATAACGGCTTTTTGGGAAGGGTGTTCCAGATTTCCTCACCCCTAATTGACTTAGTCCCTATTTTAACAAAATGATCTCTTGCTCAGAAATAATGAGGTGAAATTCTTTATGATTTGTTTCATGCAAGATATTGTATCATCATGTCGAAGTATCCTATTTATTTTTCTTTCATGTGCTCCTCAAGATTATCCTTGAGTTGATTTGGACATAGACATAGAAAATAGGTGCAGGAAGAGGCCATTTGGCCCTTCGAGCCAGTACCGCCATTCATTGTGATCATGGCTGATCATCTACTGTGCCTGCCTTCTCCCCATATCCCTTGATTCCACAAGCCTCTGGAGCTCTATCTAACTCTCCTTTAAATTCATCCAGCGAATTGGCCTCCACTACTTTCTGTGGCAGAGAATTCCACAAATTCATAACTCTGGTTGAAAAAGTTTCTTCTCACCTCAGTTTTAAATGGCCTCCCCTTTATTCTTAGACTGTGTCCCCTGGTTCCCCCAACATTGGGAACATTTTTCCTGCATCTAGCTTGTCTAGTCCTTTTATAATTTTATACGTCTCTATAAGATCCCCTGTCATCCTTCTAAACTCCAGTGAATACAAGCCTAGTCTTTCCAATCTTTCCTCATATGACAGTCCCTCCATCCCAGGGATTAACCTCGTGAACCTACGCTGCACTGCCTCAATAACAACAACAGTTTGGAGACCTAAACTGTACACAATACTCCAGATGTGGTCTCACCAGGGCCCTATACAACTGCAGAAGGACTTCTTTGCTCCTTCACTCAAATCCTCTCGTTATGAAGGCCAACATGCCATTAGCTTTCTTCACTGCCTGCTGTACCTGCACACTTACTTTCAGTGACTGGTGTACGACACCAAGGTCTCATTGCACTTCCCCCTTACCTAATCTGACACCATTGAGATAATAATCTGCCTACATATTTTTGCCGCCAAAGTGGATAACCTCACATTTATCTACTTTATACTGCATCTGCCATGCATCTGCTCACTCACTCAACCTGTCCAAGTCACCCTGCAACCTCCTAACATCCTCTTCGCAGTTCACACTGCCACCCAGCTTTGTGTCATTCGCAAACTTGCTAGTGTTACTTCTAATTCTATCATCCAAATCATTAATATACATTGTGACAAGGTTCCACATGGAAGGTTGATTAAGAAGGTTAAATCGTTGGGTATTAATAGTGAGGTTGCAAGATGGATTCAACAATGGCTGAATGGGAGATACCAGAGGGTAACGGTTGACAATTGTATGTCAGGTTGGAGGCCAGTGTCTAGTGGAGTGCCCCAAGGATCTGTGTTGGGTCCACTGTTGTTTGTCATTTACATTAATGATCTGGATGATGGTGTGGCAAATTGGATTAGTAAATATGCAGATGATACTAAGATAGGTGGAGTAGTTGATAGTGAGGTAGATTTTCAAAGTCTACAGAGAGACTTGGGCCTTTTGGAAGGGTGGGCTGAAAGATGGCAGATGGAGTTTAATGCTGATAAGTGTGAGGTGCTGCATTTTGGTAGGACAAATCAAAATAGGATGTACAGGGTAAATGGTAGGGAATTGAGGAATGCAGTGGAACAGAGGGATCTGGGAATAACTGTGCATTGTTCCCTGAAGGTGGAATCTCATGTGGATAGGGTGGTGAAGAAGGCGTTTGGTATGCTTGCCTTTATAAATCAGAGCATCGAGTATAGAAGTTGGGATGTAATGTTGAAATTGTACAGGGCATTGGTGAGGCCAAATCTGGAGTATGGTGTGCAGTTCTGGTCGCCAAATTATAGGAAGGATGTCGACAAAATGGAGAGGGTACAGAGGAGATTTACTAGAATGTTGCCTGGGTTTCAGCACTTAGGCTACAGAGAGAGGTTGAACAGGTTGGGTCTTTATTCTTTGGAGCGTAGAAGGTTGAGGGGGGACTTGATAGAGGTTTTTAAAATTTTGAGAGGGACGGACAGAGTTGACGTGGGTAGGCTTTTCCCTTTGAGAGTGGGGAAGATTCCAACAAGGGGACATAGCTTCAGAATTGAGGGACAAAGGTTTAGGGGTAACATGAGGGGGAACTTCTTTACTCAGAGGGTTGTGGCTGTATGGAATGGACTTCCGGTGGAAGTGGTGGAGGCTGGCTCGATTTTATTATTTAAGAGTAAATTGGATAGGTATATGGATAGGAGGGGATTGGAGGGTTATGGTCTGAGTGCAGGTAGATGAGACTAGGTCAGGGAGAATGGTCGGCGTGGACTGGTAGGGCCGGACAGGCCTGTTTCCATGCTGTAGTTGTTATATGTTATATGTTATATGTTATTGTAATAGTTGCGGCCCCAGCACTGAGCCTTGCGGCACTCCACTCTCCACTGCCTGCCATTCTGAAAAGGACCCGTTTATTCCTACTCTTTGCTTCCTGTCTGCTAACCAATTCTCTATCCATGTCAATACCCTACCCCCAATACCATGAACTCTAATTTTGCTCACCAACCTCCTGTGTGATACCTTATCAAAGGCTTTCTGAAAGTCTAGATACACTACACCCACTGGCTCTCCTTCATCCATTTTATTTGTCACATCCTCAAAAAATTCCAGAAGATTAGTCAAGCAGGATTTCCCCTTCATAAATCCATGCTGACTTGGACCAATCCTTTTACCGCTCTCCAAATGTGCCATTATTACCTCTTTAATAATTGCATCCAGCATCTTCCCCACCACCGATGTCAGGCTAACTGGTCTGTTATTCCCTGTTTTCTCTCTCGCTCCTTTCTTGAAAAGTGGGATAACATTAGCTACCCTCCAATCCACAGGAACTGATCCTGAATCTATTGAACATTGGAAAATGATCACCAATACGTCCACGATTTCTTGAGCCACCTCCTTGAGTACTCTGGGGTGCAGACCATCAGGCCCTGGGGATTTATCAGCCTTCAGTCCCATCAGTCTACTCAATACTATTTCTCGCTTAATGCAAATTTCTTTCAGTTCCTCTGTTGCCCTTGATCCTCTGTCCACAAGTACATCTGGGAGATTGTTTATGTCTTCCTTAGTGAAGACAGATCCGAAGTACCTGTTCAACTCTTCCGCCATTTCCTTGTTACCCATGCTGTTTGCTTCAACCACTCCTTTAGCAAGTTTCATATTCTTAGAACTAGTTAAATATATATCTGAATATATCTGGTTAAATATTTGAGTTTCCCATTGGGTTTCCCGGTGATTGTTGTATGCATAACCCTCGTGGCAGCATGGTGATGCATCTGTTGCCTCACTGCTCCAACAAGTCATGTTCAATCCTGATCATCGACATTGTCTGTGGGAAATTTGCAGGTTCCCCCTGTGACAACATGGGTTACCACCCACATCTCAAGGATGTGCAAGTTAGTAGATTAAGTGCTGTTGAAATTGGCTCTAATGCAGATGAGTGGTAGAATCTGGAGGGAACTGATGAGGAGGGGGGGGGGGATAAAATGGTGTTAGTGTAAGTAGGTACCTGATTGTCAGTATGGACTCGGTGGGTTGAAAGCCTAGTTCGGTGACTGCAATTTTAGACTTCTCCCATCACTGGAAGCACTTATGGCCACTCGATCAATACTTTATATTGCCTTGAAATCCACTATCCGTCCATTTCTCGATGTTACTTTAAAATTGTTGCCCATCATCATTTGATAAGTATATACTGTCAGTTTTTATATCATTCCCATAAATCTTTTTTTCCGCCTATCCAAAAGCCTATATTTTATAATCGGAGTACCAAAACTGTGCCAATGTTTTTGACTGTGCTTCAGTAGCATTTGATACCTGACTGGTTTCACTGCTGAAATTGATCTGTGCTTGGAATGCATTTGTATTGCCAGCAGTCTGCATCATTAATCTTTGGTGGTTGGTGTACCTTTGGGTTCCTTGCTTTTTAATATTATTTTATACTTGTTTGACTGAACCATTGTGTAGCCTTCTTTAATATATACTAACTTGCATTTATTTAATTTGAAATTAGTTTGCTAATTACATATCTCCATTTGGTAGTCATCTTATTTTTTTATGGCTTGGGAATTTTAGATATTTGTCGGCAGTTTGTCAATATATTTCTAGTTGTGCTCAAGGGAACTGATGCAAATATCTCGCTCTAAATTGTAACTGGAGCAATTAATGCTTTGCCATATATTTCAATATAGAGGGATGACTGCCACAAACTTTGGGTAACTATTACTTCCTTTACAAATATTGTTGTAGAGTAATGCAGCGATACAACATGGAAATGGGTTTTTCGGCCCACTGAGTCTATGCTGACCATCAACCACTCATTTACACTAATCCTACACTAAAACCACATTCTCCAACTCCCCCAGATTCTACCCACACCTACACATCTTGAATGTCACTAAAACAAAGGAGCTGATTGTGGACTTCAGAAGGGCTAAACATCCAAGGACGTACACGCCACTCGAGATAAATGGGTCTATTGTGGATAGGGTGAGCAGTTTCAAATACTTGGGAGTCCGCATCGCAGAGGATCTGACATGGGCAACGCACATTGCCGCACTGGTGGGTAAGGCTAAGCAGCGCCTTTACCACCTTAGACAACTGAGGAAATTCAGAGTGTCTCTGAGGATCCTTCATTGCTTCTACTCTGGGGCTGTAGAGAGCATCCTGTCCGGCAACATTACAGTCTGGTTTGGGAACAGCTCTGCCCAGGACAGGATGGCCCTGCAGAGAGTAGTGCGTTCGGCAGAACGCACCATGGGAACTACACTCGTCCCCCTGCAGGACCTATACATCAGGAGGTGCAGATCCAGAGCAAGCAAGATCATGAGGGACCCCTGCCACCCCAGTAACGGACTGTTCCAGATGCTACGATCAGGCAAACGTCTCCGCTGTCACGCTGTGAAAACGGAGAGGATGAGACGGAGCTTCTTCCCACAGGCCATCAGGACTGTCAATTTTTATAACCCCAGAGACTAAATTTTTGTCGACACTTTTTGTGCTATGTTTAGTAACTTATTAACTTTATTTATATGCTGTAATTCTTTTTGTGCACAACCCGCAGGCATTGCCACTTTCATTTCACTGCACATTGAGTATGTGTATGTGACAAATAAATTTGACTTGACTTGAAATTAGGAGCAAGTTACTACAGCCAATTAACCTCCAACCCACACATATCTGGGATGTGGGAGGAAATGTAAGCACCCCGAGGAAACCCATGTGGTCACAAGGAGAAAGTGCAAACTCCACAAAGACACAAGACAAAGTCTGAATTGAACCCCAGGCATCGATACTTTGAGGCAGCAGCTCTATTAGCTGAGGTATTCAGAAGCATTTGCTGATTTACACAAGGTTTACTAGTCTTTGTTTACAAATATATAATGCAAATTTTGGACTTTCCATAAGATTCCATTGCAATACAAAACCCCCGGTTCATGCAATATTCTCACTGCATAAAATGAATTCCACTATCCACCCCAATTTCCAGTTGGGCGGATTGTCCGAGTTGCACATGGAAATCAGCAATAAGTACTGACAGCTCAACACAGGTAGCAAATTCTGCCTGATTGGCATCTTATAACTTCACACATCCCTCCTAGATATTAACAGTACTTCCCAATTAAGTGAAGCACTATTCTTGACATTGTAGTTTGGATTCCTGATTTCAATTCATCCATTGTAAGTTTAAATAACGGTGCCTTTCCTAGTTTTGGCAATCTGACGTCATTAGATAGATACCAATTCGAGATGGTATCCATGAATGATTTTTGGTTTCCTTTTCCCTTTGCTAATCTATTTATATTGAAGATAATCATAGCCCACCATTGTTAAGAACTTTTCAAATTCAAATATTGGCCACAAGTTTGTGGTTACCAAAGAAAAGAAGGTACTTGCCATTCATCATAAAGTAAATACCCAACAAGCTTTCACCAACTGGAAGTGGTAACTTTCTGTATTCCAATCTGATTTTCAGTCTCACCACATTCATGGGAGTCTCTCTGGCATCCACAGACCAGGAAGGTACACAAGGAACCTCAGAAGACCACCAGACTGAAGAAGTTGCATAGACAGCAAACCAGGATATAAAAAGAACATTATCAAAGTGATTTGAAAAATAATTGTAGCAAAATAAAATTTGAGCAGACACATGCTATTAAAATGTAAACTGAAAAATAACAAATAAATATTTAAATTCATATTAATAAATAAATACTGCAGATTTTTTTTTTTTAAGTGATCAAACTGCTCCATGGGTCAGAATTGCAAAAAGATCAAGTTTAGGATGCTGGGATTGGTACGAAAGAACAAAAGGAAATGTGAACGTTAGGGTAGAGGACAAAAGGGTGAGATAAAGGGGATGATGCAAAATGAAATAAACTGATAACGGAAGAAAGTAAAAATACATCAATGGCAGAATTTGCTAAAAATATTTATTTCAGATGAGTATAACAACACTGAAAGAAAGACTGATTCTGTTTAAAAAAAAATTATTGGAGTGGTTTGGAGTCCAAGGATCATGTGGTATGGGCTGGGAATTAATGTTGACAGGTAGTCAAAAGGTCAGTCAGCCTTGCATATGCTGTGCCAAATGTTCATCGACTGTGCCTTTGGGCTTCCCAATATAAAACGGGGTCACATGATAGGTGAAAATAGTACATTTAAACAGAAGGAAATGCAAGTAAATCAGTTTTACCTGAAAAATCTATTCGTTGTTCGGGACAATGCAAGGATGAGCCATAACACAAAGCAACGCAGTCTTTGTACTTGCATTGGTGGTGCCATGGGAAATGGGAAGATTGAGGACTCGACCAGACTGTTATGAAAGGAATTGTCTGTTCAGACAGCCGAAACTGAAGAAAAATATGTTGGTAATGTCATCAGCTTGGAGATGCGATAAATGAAAGAGAATGATTGTGGAATAAATACGAATGAGGTGTATCATGAGGAAGAGGAGAAATCGACCATGGTTTTGGAAAAGAGTGAAAGCTGGTGGAGAAAATAAAACTGACATGGCCAAGACTCATGTCATCTGAACACTGCGGAATCCTTAGTTGCAGGTAAAGGAATGCATATTGTGGATATGGAAGGTGACATTGTCATAAAAACTGCTGGAGACAGTGGAAGAAAGGAATGTATCTTTTTACAGCAGGCAGAAATTTGATCATGGCAGCTGACAGATTCACTAGATAATCTGTCAGCTAGATTCACTCAATAATCTTTTCTCAGAAACAGATTAGGGAAGTTGGGGAATGGAACAAGAAGCCTGTGCAAATGATGGAGAGGTGGACATTGGAGGAGAGTTGATGACATTTTATCTAATTCAGGGCAGGAGTAGGAAATTGCAACAATACAGGTTGTGTGAGTGGGCGGATACATGGCAGATGCAGTTTAATGTAGATAAGTGTGAGGTTATTCACTTTGGAAGTAAGAATAGAAAGGCAGATTATTATCTGAATGGTGTCAAGTTAGGAGGAGGGGGAGTTCAACGAGATCTGGGTGTCCTAGTGCATCAGTCAATGAAAGGAAGCATGCAGGTTCAGCAGGCAGTGAAGAAAGCCAATGGAATGTTGGCCTTCGTAACAAGAGGAGTTGAGTATAGGAGCAAAGAGGTCCTTCTACAGTTGTACCGGGCCCTGGTGAGACCGCACCTGGAGTACTGTGTGCAGTTTTGGTCTCCAAATTTGAGGAAGGATATTCTTGCTATGGAGGGCGTGCAGCGTAGGTTCACTAGATTAATTCCCGGAATGGCGGGACTGTCGTATGTTGAAAGGCTGGAGCGATTGGGCTTGTATACACTGGAATTTAGAAGGATGAGGGGGGATCTTATTGAAACATATAAGATAATTAGGGGATTGGACACATTAGAGGCAGATAACATGTTCCCAATGTTGGGGGAGTCCAGAACAAGGGGCCACAGTTTGAGAATAAGGGGTAGGCCATTTAGAACGGAGATGAGGAAGAACTTTTTCAGTCAGAGGGTGGTGAAGGTGTGGAATTCTCTGCCTCAGAAGGCAGTGGAGGCCAGTTCGTTGGATGCTTTCAAGAGAGAGCTGGATAGAGCTCTTAAGGATAGCGGAGTGAGGGGGTATGGGGAGAAGGCAGGAACGGGGTACTGATTGATAGTGATCAGCCATGATCGCATTGAATGGCGGTGCTGGCTCGAAGGGCTGAATGGCCTACTCCTGCACCTATTGTCTATTGTCTATTGTCTATCAATGTATTTTGAATAAACTGTAGGGGAGGATACCTGAGAAACTATAGAAGACAGAGTGATTAGAATAGCCAGGACACATGCAGTTTCTCATAGCAAAACCTGTTATTGGAGGAAGTGAATGAAGCCAAAGGAAGTGTTAACAGGTACCTGAATAGTAGTGAGAGAAGAGGTATAGAGGTGGGATCTCATTGCAACTGGTAGAAATGATGAACATGCTGTGTTGAATGTAGAGTCCAGTGGAATAAAGGGTGAGGAATGGGGAACACTGTTTTGTCGGGGAGAGGGGGGGGTTGAGAACAAATGTCCAAGAAACCGAGTCAATCACGGGGGTTAAGCAGATCAATGGATAAGGTTTAGAGGGAAATGAGACAAATGCAGGCAAATGGAACTACCCAGAATGCCAATTTTGTCACCTAATCTAAGTCATTGAAATCTGTTATATTTTAAAAGTTATTCACTATTTAAACTTTAAAAATCACTTTTTAAACTCTAAAAATCACTTTTTAAACTTTAATAAATCCCTTTTCCACTTGCCCTGCCCGTCAGCCGCGTCTGCACAGTAATACCTCCGTGTTCAACGTCACAATGAGAACCCAACGTGTCCGCACCTGTGCAGTTGGCGCCCGTTGATCCAATACTTACGTAAGATGGCCGCCGGATCTATGCGTGCGCTCAAAGCGCACTGGCTGTCTGCCGGGACTTCTTTCCGCTCAAAGCAACGACCGTCGCTGTCGAGCTGCCGCTGCAGGAGAGGTTTGCGCCCAACGGGTCCACGGGTCACTCTGGACGTCGCGATGGCCACCCAGGGCTGGGGTGAGTGGGTCCCTCTCCCCTTTCCTCTCCCCCCTTGCCCGCCCCTGGCCCCAGGGGAGACTCCCCGGCCAGCTACGGGTCCACGGGTCGTCAGCTGGGGGAGGGTTGCCGGGCCCGCAGGAGAAGTTTGGACCCAACGGGGGTTGCCGGGCCCGCAGGAGTGGTTTGGACCCAATAGGGGTTTCCGGGCCCACAGGAGAGGTTTGGACCCAACGAGGGTTGCCGGGCCCACAGTAGAGGTTTGGACCCAATGGGTCCACGCCCATCTAGTAGAGTATAAATATATGAGATTCAAGCAATATTTTTGTAGTACCTCCCTGGATATGGCAGGCATAAACAACCTGTTTATTCCTACTGTCTGGTTTTTATTTGATAACCAGTCCTCAATCCATATAATTTATTGACCCCCAATCTCATGAACCCAGTGATGAAAGTAAGCCAATATGGGTTGGTAAGGTGGATCAGTAAGAAAGAAAGCAACACAATCAATACAAAAGAGTTAAATGGGCAATATTAATGACATAAACATGCCAGTAAGAAATTTATATTACTTATTCATAGAGCTATACAGCACAGAAAAAGGCCCTTCAGCCCAACCTGTCCAAGCTGACTAAGTTGCCTAATTGAGCTATTCCCATATGTCTGTGCCTACTCCATATCACTCAAGACTTTTCCTATCCATGGACCTGTTCAACTCTCTTGTGAGTGTTGTAATTGTACCTGGCTCTATCTATTCCTCTGGCACCTTATTTTATGTACACACCATCCTCTGTGGAAAAAGTTGCTCCTCGGGTCCCTTTTAAATCTATTCTCTCTCACCTTAAACTTATGCTCTCTAGTTAATGATTCCCCTACCCTGAGAAAAAGATGGCGGCTCTAGACTGTAACTATGCCCCTCATGATTCTGCATACACTATAAGGTCATCCCGTAAGCTTCCTACCCTCCAGGGAAAAAAGACCCAGCCTATCCAGCTTCTCTTTATGACTCGAACCCAGTAATATCCCCAAAATCTTTTTTTGCACCCTTTCCTGTTTAATGTTTTCTTTGTTATAACAGGGCAACCAGAACTGCATGTCATACTCCATAGGTGCCTAAAATAGTTTTGTACAGCTGTTACATTATGTTTGAACGCCTGTACTCATATCCTGATCGATGAAGGCAAACGCGCCCAACCCCTTTCCCACCCTGTTCATCTGTGTTGCCGCCTTCATGGAAACACGTACTGTACAGTTAGACCTGTCTGTTCGATAACTGTTCCTAGGACCTTAACATTTACTGTTCAAGTCTTGCCCTGCTTTGTTCAACCAAATTGCAATACCTCACATTTATCTAAATTAAATGCCATCTGCCATTCCTTGGCCTATGACTCTACCCAGTCGCACTATGATTTTCTCATGTCCTGGTACCAAATTCTAGCATTTCCCTACCTGCTAACTTCCCTATTTTATAATAATTATTGTATTTGAAGCATTACTCAGCATTTGTAATATTTTGTACAACTTCACTGGTGGTTTAATGAGCTAGCGATTCAACATTTGTCATTGCGACTGTCAGAAAGAGGGCGGCTCAACCATCACTTCAATTAGTTCTTTTCATCCTGAGGGATTACTTTATTGTTTAACAAGTTCATTATTCCAAATGCATAGTATGACTGTTCGGCTGCAAGCTATGCATAGTCGTTTACTACTGATGATGAGAAGGAAAACAATAGCATTGAGAGGTCTATCTTGGATAACTTAGATTAGGCTATTTGTTATGGTATCTTTCTCGACCTTTTATCACACAATAGAATAACACCCATAAAATAAAAAAAAGTGGATGAGAACTTTAGCTCATTATTGCATTCCCAGTATCAGGCAACTACGTTTCTTGTGCTATTGTTATTGCTGAAATCATTAAATGCTATCTGATGTTACCACTTAGAGACAGGCTTGAACTTCGTCAATGTAACACTTTAATTTATTTCCTGATGCTAACCCCATTGTAAAGTCAGCAGGTCACAGGGAAAGCTGACAGGCACTGATTACTACAAGAATGGGTATCTGTCATCTAGTGCCTTCTATCAATTAGACTGACCTAAACCATAATTCTGATTCAATTCAGTGGCTGCAGCAAATAATAAATATATTTTAATATAAAATACATTTTAAATAAATATAGAAAAATGTAATATGAATATCTCACCATTGTTTATGAAAGCAACTTAATACAGTGCCCTCCATAATGTTTGGGACAAGGACCCATCTTTTATTTATTTATTTGCCTCTACTCCACAATTTGAGATTTGTAATAGGAAAAAATCACATGTGGTTAAAGTGCACATTGTCAGATTTTATTAAAGGGTATTTTTAATACATTTTGATTTCAGCATGTGGAACATGCACATAGTCCCCCATTTCAGGGCACCATAATGTTTGGGACACATGGCTTCACAGGTGTTTGTAATTGCTCGGGTGTGTTTAATTGCCTCCTTAATGCAGGTATAAGAGAGCGCTCAGCACCCAGTCTTTCCTCCAGTCTTTCCATCACCTTTGGAAACCTTTATTGCTGTTTATCAACATGAGGACCAAAGTTGTGCCAATGAAAGTCAAAGAAGCCATTATGAGACTGAGAAACAAGAATAAAACTGTTAGAGACATCAGCCAAACGTTAGGCTTACCAAAATCAACTGTTTGGAACATCATTAAGAAAGAGAGCACTGGTGAGCTTCCTAACTGCAACGGGACTGGCAGGCCAAGGAAGACCTCCACAGCTGATGACAGAAGAATTCTCTCTATAATAAAGAAAAATCCCCAAACACCTGTCTGACAGATCAGAAACATTCTTCAGGAATCAGGTGTGGATTTGTCAATGACCACTGTCCAGAGAAGACTTCATGAACAGAAATACAGAGGCTACACTGCAAGATGCAAACCACTGGTTAGCCACAAAAATAGGATGGCCAGGTTATAATTTGCCAAGGAGTACTTAAAAGGCAACCACAGTTCTGGAAAAAGGTCTTGTGGGCAGATGAGACGAGGATTAACTTATATCAGGGTGATGGCAAGAGCAAAGTATGGAGGAGAGAAGGAACTGCCCAAGATCCAAAGCATACCACCTCATCTGTGAAACACGATGGTGGGGCTGTTATGGCCTGGGCATGTATGCCTGCCGAAGGTACTGGCTCATTGATGATACAGCTTCATTGATGATACAAGTCAATCACCCAATCTGAACCCAATTGAGCATGCCTTTTATATGCTGAAGAGAAAACTGAAGGGGACGAGCCCTCAAAACAAGCATAATCTAAAGGTGGCTGCAATACAGGCCTGGCAGAGCATCACCAGAGAAGACACCCAGCAACTGGTGATGTCCATGAATCGCAGACTTCAAGCAGTCATTGCATGCAAAGGATATGCAACAAAATACTAAACATGACTACTTTTATTTACATGACATTGCTGTGTCCCAATCATTATGGTACCCTGAAATGAGGGGACTATGTATAAACACTGCTGTAATTTCTACATGGTGAAACCAAAATGGAAAAAAAATGGCCTTTATTAAAATCTGACAATGTGCACTTTAACCACATGTGATTTTTTTTCTGTTACAAATCTCAAATTGTGGAGTACAGAGGCAAATAAATAAATGATGGGTCTTTGTCCCAAACATTATGAAGGGCACTGTATATGTTAATATGAAATTGGTTTCAGCTGAGAGTTGGGTCCAGAAGACGTTATTCTACCAGCTCTGAATTGCTATTTAGTAAGAGAAAATTGAGGTCTTTACCAATGCAATTTGGTATGCAGAGGTCTGTTCATCTTTAAATTTATGGTTCAGTTTTTATCTTAAACACTGCTAGCTTTCTATTTACCAAAAAAAGCCTTTTAACTAGATTGAGTACTGAGTATTACAACAGTATTTTGTTTTTATCTCAGATTTTTTTAGCATGTTTAAATGATTGTGGAGCATACATTTTTGATTATTTATTTGGCACCTGTACATAATTTCATTTCAAATCTACAGATTATTTTGGAATCGCCCTTAACCTACCAATTTAATAGAGTTGATAGAGTCACCATCCTAACCAGCAATTTCTGATCGATGTTTTCCTGCACTAGGCCTGTACATTTTGACCTAAATACTGTGCAAATCCCTGCCTCAATCCTCCAGGCATTGCAATCACCCTGTGGATGAAAAACAATCTTCTTCAAATCCCATCTAAATCTCTTACCCATTACCTCAGACCTGTGCTCTCTGGACCTAGATACCTCCTCTGTCAAGGGAAAAGCTTTTCACTGTCAATCCTACTTATTTTGTACACCCCATTCAGATCCTCTCTCAACCTCCTGTACTCCAAGGAAAACCCACCCAACCTGTCCACTCTATCCTCAGCTGAAATATTTCATTGCAGGCAACATGCTGATGCATCCTCAGCAGTGCATTCACATCCTTCCAACAGTGCCTTGACTGGAACTACACACAATACTCCAGCTGTGGCCTCAGTAATATATTACATATTTATACTATAAGTTATTTGCTGGTCTTCCCAGCTAATGAAAGCAAGTGTCTCTTAAACCTTATCTACCATTTGACTTTAATGATCTGTGGACATGCACATCAAGGCCCAACTTTCCTCATTACAACCTCAGATCTTGCCATTCATTGTGTATATCCTAATCTTGTCACTCCCAAAATGTCAAGCCGTGCCCATTTCAGGATTAAATTTAATCGGTCACTTTTCTGCCAATGTGGCCAAGTGATATTAAAATCAAGATGAAGGTTTAAGGTGAGAAGAAGGAGTTTTAAAGCTCATTTAAGGGGATTTTACACAGAGTGGTTGATATCTGGAATTCACTGGTGGTGGAGTCGGATACAAACATTACATTTAAGAGACAATCATGCAGCCACTTAAACGGGCAAGGCATAAATGGGTACAGACCTAACTCGAGCAAATTTGATGAGTGTCGATGGACAAGGTCACCATGGACATCTTGGGCCGAAAGGTATGCTGTATAACACTGTGACTCTGTGATCAATATCATTCTGTAACCAAAGCCAATATTCCTCACTGTCCACAACATCACCAATCTTCCAACAAAAAATCTGCTGGAGAAACTCAGAATCTGGGGAGGGACGGAGGAAGTGGGGGGGGGGGGGGGGGGGTCTATGGAGAAGGAATTGTCAATGTTTTCGGCTGAAACTATGCATCCGTCTCTTGTATCCCCAATCTTCCTCTAATCTGTACTTCATATCTTCACATAACCTCTGCCTCCTGTTAAGATGTGAAGTTTGGATCCAGTTTGCCAAATTGCTCCAGACCTATGGCTCTTGTGATTTGGATCACTCTTCCATGTGAGAACTTGTTAAAGGCATTACTGAAATTCATGAGGACCACATCGACCATGTTATCCTCTTGAAAAACATAGCCAAATTAATTTGATAGGACCTCCCCTTAACAAAGCCATGTTGGTTATTGCTGATCAATCCTTGCCTTTCCAAGTGCAGATTAAACCTGTTCTTTAGAACTTATTCCAATAATTTTCCCAGCACTGATGTTAGACTCACTGATGACTTACCTGCCCTTTCTTGAACTAAGGTACCACATTTGCTGCCCACATTTATTAGTTATATCTTCTCTGTGAAAACGGAGAGGATGAGACGGAGTTTCTTCCCACAGGCCATCAGGACTGTCAACTTTTATAACTCCAGAGACGAAATTTTTGTCTACACTATAGTAACTTATTAACTTTATTTATATGCTGTAACTGTAATTCTTTTTTGTGCACAATCCGTAGGCATTGCCACTTTCATTTCACTGCACATCGTGTATGTGTATGTGACAAATAAACTTAACTTGGCTTGGACAAAGAACATTTGAATTTTTCTTGCAGAGTCCTGCAATCTTCCTTTTGGGCTTCTATAACAGCCTGGGATACAACTCATCAAGCCTCGGGGAATTGCAGTAGGACATAGAAGAAAGCATGCACATGACAGTCAGTCATGTCTTATGTCTTGTGTTGGAAGGAACTGCAGATGCTGGTTTACACTGAAGATGGACACAAAATGTTGGAGTAACTCAGCGGGACAGGCAATATCTCTGGATGGAAGGAATGGGCGACGTTTTGGGTCAAAACCTTCAGACTGAGAGTTAGGGGACACTGAGATGAGGAAGTGTCAGGTGTGAAAACGAGACAAAGGGGGTGGAGATCAAGGAAAATGTAGAATTAATCATTGTTTTCTACTTTCTACACTTATCTACACATGTGAAGATATGAAGTACAGATTAGAGGAAGATTGGGGATACAAGAGACGAATGCATGAAGAAAGTGACAACAATGCATACAGAGGTAACATTTAATCAAGGGGACAGTCAGACTAGTCGGAGAACTAGGAAGGGGAGGGATGGAGAGAGAGGGAAAGCAAGTTACTTGAAGTTAGATAAGTCAATATTCATACCGTTGGGGTGTAAGCTGCTCAAGCGAAATATGAGGTGCTGTTTTTCCAATTTGCACGGGGCCTCACTTTGACAGTGGAGGAGGCTCAAGACAGAATGGTCCTAATGGGAGGGGGAGTTCAAGTGGTTAGCAAGCGGGAGCTCAGGAAGGTTTAGGCAGACTGAGCGGAGGTGTTCAGCGAAGTGGTCACCGAGCCTGCACTTGGTCTCGCCGATATACAGGAATCTACACCTGGATCTGATATAATAGATGAGGTTGGAGGAGGTGCAAGTGAACTTCTGCCTCTCCTGAAAAGACTGTCGGGGTCCTTGGACAGAGTCGGGGGGGTATAGGGACAGGTGTTGCATCTCCTGCGGATGCTGGGGAAAGTACCTGGGGAGGGTATAGTTTGGGTGGGAAGGTACGAGTTAACCAGGGAGTTGCGGAGGGAACAGTCTCTGTGGAAAGGGGTGGAGATGGGAAGATGTGGCTAGTGGTGGGATCCCGTTTGGGGTGGCGAAAATGTCAGAGGATTTTGTGCTATATGCGACGGCTGATGGGGCGAAAGGTGAGGAATATGGGGACTGCCCCTGTTATGAATGGGGGGGGATGGGGGAGCAAGAGCGGAACTGTGGAATATCGAGGAGACCCTTGAGAGGGCCTCATCTATGATTGAAGAGGGGAACCTCCGTTCCCTAAAGAATGAGGGCATCTCAGATCTCCTGGTATGGAACATCTCATCATGAGAGAAGATGCGGCATAGACGGAGGAATTGGGAGTAAGGGATAGTCTTTGCAGGAGGCTGGTGGGAGGAAGTATAGTTTAGTTAGCGATGGGAATCAGTAAGTTTAAAATAGATGTCAGTCTTTAATCTATCTCCTGTGATGGAGACAGTGAGATCAAGAAATGGTAGGGAGATGTCAGTGATGGTCCAAGTGAATTTGAGTGCAGGATGGAAATTAGTAGTGAAGTTAATGAAGTGAGTTGTGCAAGGGTGCAGGAGGTAGCACTGATGCAGTCGTTAATGTCTTGAGCATCGAGTGCTATGGAATGTTGTATCAGTCGTCCTTGATGGAATTGTTTATTCGTATCCTGCACTACACTTTTTCAGTACACTATATTTCTAGCCCAATGAATCTGGAGTTGCAAATAAATCAGGCCTGGTTTGGACAAAATATTTCCTTCTCTAAAGAACTTTCCAAATTCACCAGTTTTCTGAATTTCCCAACTATTGTGGGATTTAAACTCTTATTTACATTGTTAGTTCACTTTGATAGTCCAGTAACACATGCCATCCTACCTCAGATTATTAACCTATATGTATGCATACCTCCAAATAAATACATAAAATACTTGAAGCACACCGCAGGTCAGGCAGCATCTGTAGTGAGAGAAATTGAGTCAGTATTTCAGATAAATGCCCTTTCATCAGAACTGAAAAGTGAGAACACGTGTGGTTTAAATTGCAGAAAGGGGGAAGGAACAAAGAGAATGTCTGTTTTAGGATGCAGACCTGAGTTCTCAAGGGAGCTATTACTGTAAATATCAGCATGTGTAAAGGGAAGTGGTTGCTTCAGATGAAAGATTGAACCAGCGAGTGGAGGGAATGTTACAAGGTTGAGTGGAGAGAAAATGTATCTTGTGATTGTATCTCACTGAAGGTGGTGCAAATTACAAAGGATGGTCAATTCAATATAAAAGTTGGTGGAGTGGAAGATGAAAACAAGGGATGCCCTTTCCTTGTTCTGGCTAGTAAAGAGGATTGAGAGCAGAAGTGGAAGACATAGACGAGCCCTGTGAGCTATGGTTGTGAAGAAGGCAAAAAGATGACATCACAAGGGCCATAGTTTTATTGTCAAAACAGATACAGTGGAGAAACTGAGAGAATGCAATAGTGTCCGTACTAGAAAGAGGTGGGAGGTGATTAATGGAGATAGTTATGTGAGCTTATTGCCTTAACAAAACTAGTCGCTAACCTATCCGCTTTGACGGAGATGGAGATGCCAAGAATGGAAGGGGAATAGTTTGATATAAAACATATGTAAGTGAGAGCAGATTGAAAAACAAGATAAAATGCAGTTACTCTCAATTTGCAACAAAAACAGTAAAAGCTGGAGATTCTTAGCAGATTGGGCAGCATCTCGGAGAAACAGGATGGTGGTGTATCATCAGAACTGAAAAAGTATGTTTCAAGTTGCAGAGACGTTGAGTGGTGGAAGGGATAGCTGGGGATTGGGTGGAAAGAATTAAAAAAACCAACAGTGCTTATCCAGATGGCTTAAATGATGCCACCTAGAGAGGGTGATAAATGCTTGTTGACCATATCCACCCTGTCTGAAAGAATGTAAAGAGGGAAGAGTGCTGCAACAGGGCAATGCAGAACATCACACTTGCTGGAGATCTGAAATAAAAGTTGATACTTGAAATGCTCAGCAAATCAGGTAGCATCTGCCATGAGAAAAAAATGAGTTTAGGTTACAGGTGACCTTGCTGTACAACTGGGGAGTTCTTACATAAAAAGCAAAAGGCTTGTTATCTGAAATTATTGAATTCACTATTGAGTCCTGAATTCTAATGGTGAGAATTCATCAATTGTCATTGTAAATCGATGATAATACAAACTGTATCTATGAATGCTAATTCTTCAGTGATATTTGAACGAATCAGATATGTGATGTAGAATTCATGATAGACACAAATAGCTGGAGTTGCTCAGTGGATCAAACAGCATCTCTGGAGAAAAGGAATAGGTGACGTTTCGGGTCGAGACCCTTCTTCAGACTTGATCTATGTTTTCATGATCTGGTTTAAAGTAGAATCTAAGGATACAGTACCTCATGACGTTTATTTCTTGATTTGCATTTTATTCAAATCTTAATTATCCCTCTTGATTTTCCATGGGTCTTAATTTTCTAGTTCAATTAGCACATTGAACTGAAGTAGTCTAACCGAAGTATGTGTGAAGATGATACTTGAATGTTTACACTTGTGAACAGCTGCCACCTTGAGAAACTGTTCAATCTTGTCTATTAAGTCCTTTCAAGTCACAACATTAAGAATATGAAAAGGATTTAGAACATTATGTACAGAACAAAAGGAAAGGTAATGCTTGTAAATCAAAGAAAATATGGCAAAGACAACAACAATGTTACTAAATTACATTGTGGATAATGGAAGTCAAAATGTGGGAAAAGCTTTGTGGATTTAGACAAGTCACTTGCCACAGGATACCACAAAATGCTGGAGTAACTCAGCAGGTCTGGCAGCATCTTTGGAGAGAAGGAATGGGTGATGTTTTGGGTCGAGACCCTTCTTCAGACTGATGCCACAGGATACCAGTCACTGATCTGCTCTTGTAGTCACAGTCTTTAGACCTACTCAGTTCCTGGTCAATGGTGACTTTCTGGATTATGTCAGTGTATGGTGTGGTGATAGGAATGCCAGTAAATGTCAATGGTAGATGTTTGGAGTCTTTCTAATTGGAGATGGTAATTGTCTTTCACATATGTGACTCAAATGTTACATCACCTCATACCTGTGCCCGAATATCAACTTGCCGTATTGCATGCAGACATATACTACGTCATTTTCTATGTACCTACAATTGGTATTGAATGGTGTCTAATCATCAATGAACAGAACCAATTTTGAATTGATAGAAAGAAGGTCAGGAAGGAAGCAGCTGAAGTTAAGTGGATTTTTGACACAGTTCAGCACCAGCATCTGAATGTTTTGTGCCCCATAACCTGAACTGTATTCATTGCTTTTACACATTCTTTGACTGCATTCCTCAATTTTCTTATCACTCCTCTATTTTGTACTCATTGCTGAAGCAGGACATTGTTTGTATCTTAATCACTTGTATGTTGTTCTTTTTTCAGAAAAGATCAGGCAAAAATATGGAGATCTGCCAGGAGATCTACACATCATTGAGCTTGAGAAAGACAAGAATGGTTTGGGACTCAGTCTTGCTGGCAACAAGGACAGGTCTCGTATGAGTATCTTTGTCGTTGGCATTAATCCCGAAGGTCCTGCAGGCAAAGACGGGAGAGTAAAGATTGGAGATGAACTTTTGGAAGTAAGTTATTAATTTAGATAATGTAGATGATGTGCTTCCCTTTCAATATTTAGGGTGTTTATCATTTACCTGCCACTTTATTGAATGCATGAAGTTAGAACTTTTGACTTGTATTTTCTGTGGCTATTCCTTCTTGATCTTTTCATGTTCATGTAGGGAATTGAACACAAAATATCAATATGTAAGCAAATTACAGATGATCCTGGAATTATAGAATAAAACGTAATCCTCAAAATACCTAGCTGGCCATTTAGCGACTGTGAGGGGAGAAACAGTTCAGGCTGAAGACCTTCTCATTACTTTTATAATTAGTTATTCTATTTATTATATGATGTAATATTGGTTTATTATATTATTCTGGCTAATAGCTGTTTGAAACAAAAGTTGGGGGGAAATGATTGAAGAATTTATTCCAGCTGAAGCTGTGTCCTCCACATCTCGTGCTCATCCAATGCCACTGTGCCGGCTTGAAGAGATGGGCAATGATGCCTTTGTAAATTACCACAAACAAAAGGAAAGAAATCGTGCTACTAATGAAAGTGAAGTCTGGTGATGCTCATTACATTTTGTAGAAGAAAGTTCATAATGTTTCCATCTAGATGTTAACTGAATAAAGAAGGAAACATATTTTAACTATTACTGAGGTGGAAACATCATCACAGGCCATTCAAATTGTAAATCTCTGATGGTTGACACCTCACTAAAACTATATCATGACCGACTGACACTGACATTCACTGGGGACTACTCTGAGAATATAGTTTTGGTGTGATCTATAGTCCAATTATGTGAAAGAACATATCCATCTGTTATAGTTGAAGTTAGTGTTCTTGATACCAGAAGATTACAATTCAATTCAGCCATATAAATCTGTTGTCTGTTTGTTAGCCTCATCCAATATTTGGATATTAACAAAATAAATTAAGTTCAGAATGGTTGACAGCACATTTGGTATAGAGTCTTAACACAGAGACAAGTACAATTTTTTTTCTGCTCAACAAGATTTATGACTTATTCTAACCAGTCATTACAATGAAAAGTGTTCCCCCTGTAACAGTTCTGATATAATGGAGGTGCAGTAATTGGATATGGATTTTGCTGACCCTGACTACCTGCAATGGTCCTCATGAGATTTGGCATCTGAGAATAATTACATTTCTGCCTACTATTTGCTCCTCACTTAACTGTCTTATCTGCTTGGGTTTATTTTGAAAAGCAAATACAAATAGTATAGAACATACATAAAATATGAACAGTACAATGCAGGAACAGGCCCTTTGGCCCACAATGTCTGTGCCAACCATGATGCCAATTAAAATGATCCCATCTGCCTGCACATGGTCTATATCCCACCATCCGATGCTTGTTCATGTGCCTATCTCAATGCTATCCTATATGCTTCCACCACCTTCCCTGGCAGCATTTTCCAGCCACCTACAACTCTTGTTTACAAACAAAAGTTGCCTTGCATATCTTCTTTAAACTTCCTCCCTCATCTTCAAGTTATGCCCTCTAGTATTTGACATTTCCATCCCGGGAAAAATATTTAGACTATCAGAAGGGGCCTGCCTGAACCGTGATCTGTCTATTCCCTCCCCAGATGCTGCCTGACCCACTAAGTTCCTCCAGCACTTTGTTTTGCTCAAGTTTCCAGCATCTGCTGTTTCATGTATCTCCACTCCGACTATCCACCCTATCTATACCTCTCATATTTATATATAGAGTAAACCTTCGCCAAATCAGACCACAAGGGGGAGATAGTGTCCGTTATTACCTGTTGTCCACTATAACCAGAAATATACAGTACTGAGAGAAAAACAGCCAATACAAAAATACACTACACAATAAACAGTAACGGACACAAAAAACAGACTACCTTGGGGCGATACAGTGAAGCCGCAGTAGAGTTGCTACCTTACAGTGCAAGAGACCCGAATTCCATCCTGGCCTCGAGTGCTCCCTGTGGCAGCGGGGGTTTCCTCAAGATGCTTGGGTTTCCTCCCACATTATCTATCACATCTACCTGCGGAAACATGAAGGTTTGTGGTTTGGTTGGTTTCTGTGGGTTGTGTGGGTTCTCTGAGTTGCTGGTAGAGCCGCTGCTTCACAGCGCTGAGGAAACCAGGTTTGGTCCTGACCACGGGTGCTCCCTGTGGCCACGTGGGTTTTCTTTGGGTGTTCCTGTGACCTGGTTCTATCTGGCATACTGAGTTGTTTCCAGTATGTGGGGTGGGGCTGCTGAGGTGGGACACTGGTGGGGGGGGGCGGGGGTGGGGGGGCATAGTTGTGTTGGGGTGGGGGATTGCAGTTGCTGGGGTCAGGCCCGGGTCTCTGGCAAATAAAACATAACGTCCCAACTTCTATATTCAGTAGCTTGAATGATGAAGGCCAATGTACCAAAAGCCATGTTTACCACCTGATCTATCTGTAACACCATTTTCAGGGGACTATGTACCTGTACTCTTGGATCCCTCTGCTCTCCAACACTCCCCAGGGGCCTACAATTCAATGTGAAGGTCCTGCCCTGGTTTGACTTCCCAAAATGCAATATCTCATACATATCTGCAACAAGGTGACTGAGAAATGTTGGATCCAATGATTAACTCTGGGGAAAGTGGGTGGGGAAACAACTGACCATTATTTGACACTGGAAACCACAGGGCACTGATGCTAAGCAAATTTCTTACATACTAAGTTTTGAAACACTATAAATAGAAAACGTTATTTTCTCTCCTAATTATTTTAGTAACTTCTAAAGTATTTGTATACTTTACAACTTCTAAAGTAGTTGTATGCATTGTGTGCTTTATTTTTCAGATCAATAGTCAGATACTTTATGGGAGAAGCCATCAAAATGCATCAGCAATAATAAAGAATGCTCCAATAAATGTCAAGATTGTTTTGATAAGGTAGCTGCATTTCTGTCATTAAATAAAATAAAAGTGGATGAAGTAACATTGACTCTTTATTACCAACAATATCATTGCGTCTTTTTATCTGGACTGTCAGGCAATGAGTATCAATGAGTATCTTATTGCCTGACAGTCCCAGATAAAAAGCTTCAATGATATTGTTGATAATAAAGGATTAATGTTACTTCATCCAGTTTTATAAATAACTAGACCAAGTGGATCCTTTGGGTCCAAACCTCTCCTGCATTGGTGCTGCACCCTCTCCTCCCCCCCCTCCCCCCTCCCCCTCCCCCTCCCCTCCCCCTCCCCCCTCCCCCTCCCCTCCCCCTCCCCCTCCCCTCCCCCTGTTAATCTCCCACCCTAAATTGCTACCCTCTTGAAAATTTCACATCATATATTTGCTCAAATCAATGTAGAAACAAGGAACTGCAGATGTTGGTTTACCAAGGAATGACTCAAAATGCTGGAGTACCTCAGCGAATCAGGCAGCATCCTTGGAGAACATAGATAAGTGAGATAAGTAAGTTCAGAAGAGTCTGAAGAAGGGTCCCGACCCAATATGTCACCTATCCATGTTTGCCAGGATGCTGTCTGACCCACTGAGTTACTCTGACATTTTGTGTCTATCTTTAGTATAAATCAGTATCTGCAGTTCCTTTTTATTACAAAAGGATACAATTTGAGTGTTGGCCTGCAAGTTTAAAATGACTGAATGGAGCTGATTCTGCCTGTAAACCATTTAGTCTTACAGCTACAGGCCCTTGGGCCCAAATTGCCCACACATACCTACACGACATGTCCCATCTACCCTAGTCCCACCAGCCTGAATTTGGCCTATATGTGCATGTCTAATCTATATACTAAAACTCTCGTTTGCTTGTTTGTTTGTTCCTGAACTACAGCCAAAATGGTACACGATAGCGCGACAGTTTTAGGCCCACCTTACTCACCGTCGTCCCTTTGGTGCTAATGGAAGAAGTTTCATTGAAATCGGTGTTATATTTTTTAAGTTATTCACATTTTAACGTTTAAATCTATCTCCTAGGGAAGGAGGGGGGAGGAGGGATAGATTATCGGAGAGTTATAGAATTATAGGAGAGACAGTATGGTGACCATTCTGCCCACCATGACTATGTTCACCAATGGGCACCCATTTGTATTAATTCCGTCTTTCAGCACTTGGCCCTTGAGCTTCTACGTCACAGTAATTTAAATGCCCACCCAGTCACTTCTATTACAGAGATAACAATTAGAGTAAAATATGATTTATGTTTAGGTTACATGGCTAGTGGAGTCACTGCTTCACAGTTCCAGCAACCTTGGTTCAAACTTAGCCTCCAGTGAAGTCTGTACATTCTCCCTGTGGCCCCAAGTATACCAGTTTTCCCCACATCCTAAAAATATGCAGGTTGATAGGTGCATTTGCCACGGATGTATCTGTGAAATGTTGATGGAAATGGGAGAACAAAATAGGATTCATATAGAATAAGTGCAAATGGGTGTTTGATGGTCAGCATAGGCACAGTGGGCCAAAGGTCATTTTACCATGTTGTATTTCTCAATAGCACTGAATTTGTATTAACTTCGTTTTCTTGATTTACACATTAATTTTGTTTATGTTGATTTCTTTGTTTCAATTTTCTTTTCATTACTTACAACAAAATCCGTATGTTTACATTTTGCCGTTGTTACTCCATCTATCTACTATTGCAATATTTTTTCAGCATCACTGAAGAGATTTAGAGAGACTTCCTAGATTTTTAACAAATGGGTTAAAAGCTGATCATGTTCTCATTTACACTTCTGTAAGAGGTGAAGTACATTTTTAACAACATTTTGTGATTATCACCAAATTTAACAAATGGCTTCAACTTCAGTGTTTTGTCACATTTAATGCCACATTCAAACAACTGACACACTATCGACTAAGCATCAAGGTTAAATAAAGGTTAATGAATCTTCTGCCATCATCATTTCTTGCATTCCCTTTTCACTTTCTGCTTTAGTCTGAGGAAAAAATCTTTGATAATCATTTGTTTAATTTAGTTTGTGAGACATAGTCTGAAGTATTGTTTTTGCCATGGGATTTAAACATGGTTTTTATTTCTGGTATACAATGGATGTGCCAGAAATATTAACAGAGAACTTCAACATTAGCCAGACCTTGTATTAAATCTAATGACTGCAGTTTAAGATTGTGATCAACCATTCAGTAGTTCATTTAGACATATAATTTAAATGCTGAAATCAATTTGAATTCACTTATCCAAAAAATTTCAGAAATTTGACAAAAATAATTGACAGATGGAATATTTCTTTCAGACCTATATTTTTTTTAATACAGGAATGAAGATGCAGTTAATCAAATGGCAGTTACCCCTTATCCTATACCCACCAGTCCTCCTATTCCTGAGGTAAGAACATAGACCTAATCATTATTCATTCAATTCAGTTGCTTTTCAGATGAAATGGAAGCCTATTAACCTGCTGTGCTAATGGAGCAGCTCTTGTAACAAGAGTTTGGTGTCGTATTTTTAAAGACCTTTAATATTTTAAAGACCTAAAGCAAATCCTCCAAAAACAGACCCTATTATAAACTACAATATCCATCTTTCCACCCCACGGTAAGAAATACAATCTCTGAGATTTGGTTTAAGAGTAGGTGTTAATTCATCAGACCTTCTCTGAAACTTGTCTTTTCTATTCAACTCAAGTTGATGGCCATTAATACTGGTTCACATCAGTGCTATTAATAGCCAGCATTCTTCTGCTTTAAAGTTTTGATGATATTTTCATCATTTCAGGAGTCAATTGTTTTATTATCATATGTCCCAGATAGAACAATGAAATTCTTACTTGCAGCAGCACAACAGAATATGTAAACATAGTACATTGTAAACAATATAATAAATGAGAAAAAAAATCAGTGTGTATATACACACACATATAAAAAAACAAACAAACAATAATAGTGCAATAATAACAATAATAGTCTATGTAGTTCAGAGCTTATTTGAGGTTGTAGCGTTTAATAGCCTAATTGCTGGAGGGAAGAAGCTGTTCCTGAATCTGGAGGTATAGTTTTCAGGCTCCTGTACCTCTTCCCGATGGCAGGGGTGAAATAAGTGTGTGGCCAGGGTGGTGTGGGTCTCTGATGATGCCTTTTTGAGGCTGCAACTACAGTCAATCCCTTAGATGGTGTGGATATCAGACCCGTGATGAACTGGGCAGTGGTTCACAACTTTTTGCAGTCTTCTTCGCTCCTGGGCATTCAAGTTGCCGAACCAGGCTGTGATGCAATCAGTCAATATGCTCTCTACTGTACACCTGTACACCTTATTGGTTCAATAAAAATGAAAACAATTCCTGAAAAGTTCTGAATTTAGCACCAGCAAAGGAATTGAAAAATTATATAATTTGTTCAAATAACTGATTTCTTGGAGACCCAATAGCTCTAGAGTTAAGAGCCAGTGTCAGGATCGGTTTTATCATACAAGAGCAGGGCATTACAGTGATTTAA
This sequence comes from Rhinoraja longicauda, assembly GCF_053455715.1. Taxonomy (NCBI): domain Eukaryota; kingdom Metazoa; phylum Chordata; class Chondrichthyes; order Rajiformes; family Arhynchobatidae; genus Rhinoraja; species Rhinoraja longicauda. The sequence goes on along the minus strand of NC_135963.1, from coordinate 29,576,719 downwards.
TGGTAGAGTAGCTACTTTACAGCCCCAGAGACATGCGGTCGATCCTGACCTCGGGTGCTGTCTGTACGTTCTCAGTTAATTTTAAGTTGCTTTTAGAGACAGCAAAATCGCCATAATTAGTCACTGACTATTCAATTTTAAGAAGACAATTTCCAAAATGGACTTTTCTTCATCTGGGAACCTGAGCCTGGAGACTGAATGTTCAATTGTCCGAAGAGCAGTTTCTTAAACGAAGAATATGATCAGCACCAACCCCAACCCTTTATTAATCCCAAAATAACTGAAGAACATGCTGCAAGTGCTCAGCAAGGAAAGTCAGCATCGGTGAAGAGCAAACATTTTAGGTCAATAGTTCATGCCAATCATTCCTGTCATGCAAGGAGATGGTTGTGCACTGTGGTTGGCTTGATTTTAATCATGTACTAGACCAAGTGTACCCAGTGGGCCCATTCCTCGTTGGGTTCCCATCGTGACATGGGAAAATCGCGTTTGTTCTTTAAAATAAATGGCATTTTTTTCTTAAAAATAAAATAAATCTCATCTGGAACGTTTATGCATTTTATGGTTAAAATCCTCCAACGGAGATCCTCGAGACTGCCCTCGTTCAGCAGCAGCGTCAGCTCAACTGCGACGGCAGTTGCTTTGAGCGGGAAGAAACTGCTCCCCCCACGTGGGACCTGGGCCAATCGGGCGTCGAGTGGGAGGTTGTCGCCAATCAATGGACTCCACGTGGGGGTGAATGGCAGGAGCAAGTCAGGACTTGCCGGCGACCAATCAGGAAATAGTACAATAGTCCTCCTTTTGGGATTGAAATAATTATTGGAGCATAGCATGGCCCGAAAAGTCTTGAACACTCAGAGTAGAGCCTTGAAGAAGGGTCCTGTCCCGAAACGTCTTCTGTTCATTCCTCTCCACAGATACTGTGTGAGCTGCCGATTTCCCCAGCAACTTCCCTGTACATTGTCCATCGGAGATTGATGGTGATTGAAATGAAAGGTGTTTCTCTCGTGGATGTATTCCATACACTAAGGAATACATAGATTAATCAAGGTGCTTCTCTTCCAAAGTCCTTGCTGCAAAAGGGAATCTTAAAATTCTTCCAGCCTGCTTTTCCAAATAGTGTTTGGAATTTTTTGCATGGAGTGGTAGTGGGTGATGCTGGAATAGGGTAATTTAAATAATATTTTATCTGGTCAGATTCTAGATTCCACAGGAGCATTGCCCTCCCTGGAAGAGACATCCACTCAGTCAGATTTTTCAAACTTCAAGAATGTACATGATATACTATTGACAAAGGTAAGCAAAATGGCATTAATCAGTGATTTTAAAATTCCAATTACAAAATCATGTTTTTGTCCATTGAATAGAATACCCTATATTTTATACTGAAAACATTGCAGGGATGACTTCAGGTGGAGTCAAAACAAAATTGCTTCCGTTTTTATATTCATCGTTTTAATTTTTTTTTTTTTAAATGAATCTAAATTTCACATTTATCTTTATCTTTATTTTGTTAGAGTTTACAATGTAACTTGCCAGAAATAATTGTGAACAATTTATATCCCATCACTTTCACAGTCTAAGGTGATACCCAAAGTCTAATTTAGTCTGGAAGGACTCACTTAAACTCACTGACAAAGTTCAAGCCTCATGAATGACCTGAAAATGGAACATGGGTATCAGTAAGAATAATTGATTGAGGGAACAGAGTAGAGGAGCACATGATAAGCTCTAGACATCCAGCATTGAAACTGAAGGAATAATTTGGAAAAAATCAAAACTAATATCTCCAGATGGAGTTGAAGCATTTCTAATTTAAAATGGATTCCTTATTTTAATGTATAACCCCAAATTCTGATTTGTTAATCTTGCGTTTTTATTATTTTTATTATTTTTAAATGATTGCAGAAAAGTAACTGCATGGTTGAATTAACCAGCACCTGGCCAACAGAGTATCCCAGTTCATATCGAAACAATTATGTTCATGAGGGTTCAGTGCCAGTGACTGCATTGTCCCTTTACAGAATTGTATTCATTTATGAAAGAGTTTACAGGGATAATTATGAGAAGACTCTGGTGTGGATGCAGTACCCTAATAGCTAGAAACAGGAGATAGCTTGACATTTGCAAATGGACATGTGTAATTGGTACCCAGATTCCCAAGGTCAGTTTACAGCTATAATTATGCATTGCTCCAGGTGCAAATTTATTTGAGAGCATTAAGAAAACTATCAGTGAATGTGAAAATTGTGTATCAATGAACTTAAACAGATGTGGACAATTAAAAAGCAGTGTCACAATAATTTGATCAAAATTCTGAATGCTTTTGTAAAGACTTAAAATGCATGCGAAACCATTAGGAATCTGTGCCAAATTGTAAGAGGAGGATACTAAAAACGAAAGCCCAAGGAGTGAACATTTTCTGGAGGCAGGTGCTGAAGCAAACTGGCATCCGAGCTCTGGTTAATGTGTATCAGTAATGAGAAGCCAAATAGATCTAGTTATTTATTTATATCAGCAACTCCTTTCCATCTGTATAAGGAACGGCTGTAATGAAATTAGCTGCAAGAAACACAGGTTACAGCAGTAATATATTAATTAGGCATGAACATTATTGTTGAAGGATGGCCATGAGGAATAAATCTGACCTTTAAAAAGATGAGGAGCTGATTGCCTTTTAATTAACAGCCTTGTGCATAATAAATATAGTTCTAAATAAAGTTCACGGTTATAGAAAAAATAGATGCATTCTATGACAATATAACATGTTAGGGTCTAATGGTAGATATCTAAACTTCTGGTAAGACAAGGAACTGCAGATGCTGGTTACAAGGGATGTTACAAAAGATGTTACCAAGACTTGAGGGCCTGAGCTATAGCGAGAGGTTGGGCAGGTTAAGACTTTATTCCTTGGAGCGTTGGAGGCTAAGGGCTAATCATATAAAGTCATGAGGGAAATAGACAGGGTGAATGCACAATCTTTTATCAAGGGTAAAGTAAGCAAGATCAGAGGACATAGGTTAAAGGTGAGAGGGGAAAGATTTAATAAGAACCTAGGTAGGTCAGGAAACATTGTTTAATAACATGCATGGAAGAATTCCATAGACAATTTCCATTGCCATGGTAAAAGTTGCTCATTGTGGTGAAGATATTTCCATCGTGCTTTTGGCCAGAATTAAGGAGTTTTTAATCTATCAAATATGGTGATATCATAGACAGTGAAGATGGTTTCCTAAAATTATAGCATGATTTTGATTAACTGGCATGTGGGCTGAGGAATGGCAAATGGAGCTTAATTCAGAGAAGAGCGAGGTGTTACATTTTGGAAAGTCAAACCAGGGCAGGACTTTCACAGTGAACCATGGGCCCCTGATGATGATGTGGAGCAGAGGGATCCAGGGGTACAGGTACATAGTTTCCTGAAAGTGATGTCACAGGTAGATACTGTGGAAAAGAAGGCTTTTTCGACATTGACTCTGATCAGTCAGGGTATTAAGTATAGAAGGTGGGACATTATGTTACAGTTGTACAAGACATTGATGAGGCTGCATTTGGAGTATTGTCCTGGAGTCATAGAGCGTTGAAACAGGTCCTTCAGCTCAACTTGCCCACACCGACCAACATGTTCCATCTACATGAGTCCCACCTGCCTGCTTTTGGCCCATATCGCTCTAAACCCATCCTAAGCATATACCTGTCTAATTGTTTCTTAAACGTTGCAATAGTCCCTGCCACAACTACCTCCTCTGGCAGCTCATCCCATCTCCCTTTGGGTGAAACAGTTACCCCTCCGATTCCTATTAAATCTTTCCCCTTCACCTTAAACCTATATCCTCTGGTTCTCGATTCCCCTACTCTGGGCATGAGACTCTGTGCATCCACCCTATCTATTCCTCTCTGTTCCCTGGAGTTAGAAGACTGAGGCAGGCAGGTGACAGCTCGAAGCAGATAAGGAAACAAGAAAGGCAGATGGAGCCAGGTGGGCGGAGCAGTGGGGGAAGATGGGGACAGGCTGGAGGTTGAAAGTGGTGACACAAAGGCGGGAGATGCCTCTTCTATATTGGCAAGACCAACCGCAAACTAGCTCACGGTTGCATGCTATTTCAACCCTCCTTCCTATTCCCTATACCCACACTGTCCCATTACTGATGATCCCAGTCACCCTGCATCCACATTGTAAATTATCAAGTTGAACTACAAAGTGGATGAGTATTCATAAAAATTGAAAATCAGTGATGAGCAATGATAAATGGTCAGTATCTAATATATTGATTTTTGAAATCTAATGTATAGGACCAGAGTGGTCTTGGTCTAGCTATCAGTGAAGACAACACAAACGAAGGTGTTATTATTAAAAGCTTGACTAACAATGGAGCAGCAATAAAGGTAAGATACTGACTCAACTAATTTTGCATTTTAAGTGTTTGTTTGGTTCGGCAAACTTTGGGTCTCTGAGATTGTATCCTCTTTTCTCAACAGTGTCGATTTCACCATGTTTTCTCATAGCTATTCCTTGTGTCCAAGTGGCAGTTTTGTGTGTCTGAATCTCACACCTTTGGCCAGAAAGTAATCCTAATAGATCTCTTCAGAGTTTTTATTTTCAATATTAAATTTAATTATCTTTGTGTACTGCAACCTATGGAAAAATAAACCTTTATTGACATTTTAGATTGATGCATTGATAAACAAAACGTACATATTAACGCATATTAACGCATATATAAGCAATATTAATGCATCCTAAGGTGCTTCACATACAATACAATACAATATATCTTTATTGTCATTGTACAGGGGTACAACGAGATTGGGAATGTGCCTTCCATATGATGCAATAAATTAATTAGCTAATCAGTATAAATTTGTACAACCCAGTGAAACAAAATTAGAAACAGTTTTAAAACAGAATAAAGTGCAAGTAGATCTGTGCCGGTTAGCTGTGCGATGTGACCATCCAGCTCAGCAGGACCGGTTCATAGCAGCTATGGCCCTGGGGATGAAGCTGTTCCTGAGTCTGGAGGTGCGGGCGTAGAAGGCCTTGTAGCGTCTGCCCGATGGTAGAATTTCGAACAGACTATTGCAGGGATGTGAGGAGTCTTTGTGAATGCTGGTGGCTTTTCTGAGGCATCGTGTGTTGTAGATGTCCTCCAAGGCTGGTAGCTGTGTTCCGATAGTCTTCTGAGCTCTATGGACTACCCGCTGAAGAGCTCTCCTCTCTGCCTCCGTGCAGCTGAGATACCACACAGGGATGCCATGCGTTAGGATGCTCTCTATGGTGCAGCGGTAGAAGGTCGTCAGCAGTTGTTGGGGCAGACCAGACTTTTTCAGTGTTCTCAGGTAGAACAGTCGTTGCTGTGCTTTCTTGACCAGCGCAGCAGTGTTAGTGAACCATGTGAGATCCTCTGAAATGTGAGTGCCCAGAAACTTGAAGCTGGACACTCTCTCCACACTATCCCCATTGATGAAGATCGGAGCGTATTCCCTGTTGTGTGATCTACGGAAGTTGATGATCAGCTCCTTGGTCTTGGAGGTGTTTAGGGACAGGTTGTTAACTGAGCACCAGTCCGCCAGGTTCTACACCTCCGCTCTGTAGTTTGTTTCATCACCGTTGGTGATCAGCCCGATCACCGTTGTGTCGTCTGCAAACTTGACAATGGTGTTGGAAAACAATAGGATGTTGAAGCAATGGAGATATTAAGAGGAATTAATAAAATCATGATATAAGAGATGAATGTTATGGGATTTCGTGATCAAGAGAAAAAAAAAGTGCTGGAGTGACTCAGCGGGTCAGGCAGCTTCTATGGAGAACATGTATGGGCGACCTTTCAGGTATGGGCGACCTTTCAGGTCGGCACCCTCCTTCAGACTGATTGTGGTGAGGGGAGAAAGCTGGAAGAGAGGTGGAGGCAGGACAAAGTCTGCCTAGTGATAAGTGGATAAACCACTCCCCGAGGTTGGACAAACTGGAGAGTTGAATGTTGAGAGGAGACCTGATGGAAATTTATAAAATGTAGAGGCATATAGTAGAGGGTCATTATCTTATTCCTAAGGTGGAAATATCAAATACCAGAGGGCATAGCTCTGAGGTCAGAAGGAGAAAGTTTGAAGGAGGGCAAGTTTTTTGCACATAGAGAAGTAGGTGCCTGGAACATGCTGCCAGAGGTAGTGGTAGAAGCAGGGACTGTAGTGGCTTTTAAGAGGATTTTAGATTGAACAAGGATATGCAGAGATGTGAGGGATATGGAGCATAAACGGGCAGATGGAATTAGTTTAAATTGGCATTATGTTCAGCATGGACTTTGAAGGCTGAAGGGCCTGTTCCTGTGCGGTTCTGTTGTATGTACTTAACAATTTTAAGGCAACAAAGTGTGGCAAGTGGACTAGTACAACAGTTTCGATTTTAAAAAAAGCACCATTTGTATAATTATTATAATGCTGTGTGCAGTGGCGTATGAGAGAAAACATTTAAATATTTGGCAAAGATTTTATATTTTGAGGCATTGTAATATCAGGAGCCAATGTAGATTAGCAAATAGAGGGAATGTGAATATTTGTGAAGCATGCAGAATGGGAGATCAATTTGGCATTTAAATAATGCATGGACATCAAATGCATAGAAGAGGGTATCAGCCGTCAGTCAATACGGTGATATTGGGTTGGGAGATGGGTAATAATGTCAATGCAAAGGTACAACGTCTTTACAACGGCTATTGGTTATCGACAGTCTGGTTTACCAGCAGCATTGGGGAGCGAAGAGTATGTGGTTTGTCTTGGGTGCTGGCTTTAATATTCCCAGTATTTAGCTAGGGGAGATTGTGCCTCAACTAAGAATAAAGATTAGGCAAATGAAAATACAGGTTAGAGATTTAACAGCAGAGTGGATAAGTTCTGGATTATTGGTGCAGAGATATTAATTTAATTCCCACCAAGGGAGGTGAGGAATTTATGCAAGTGAATAAATCTGAAATTTAAAATTGTACAGTGTCAGTAACCTGTGAAATTAATGGATTTATGTAAAAACCCATCTGGTTCCCTGCTATCCTTCACGGAAATAAATCACCCATCCTTACTTGCTCTGTCCTGTTTGTGGCTCCATGGTTTATTTTTTTAATAGAATAGCAGAAAGTTGTTGAAAGCTAAGTGCAAAATAAGGAGCATAGGGATGACAAAATGGAAAATCCTAGTTTGACCCTTATGCATACCCTTATGCATATCCTTTCATTGTCCATTAAAAGTGTATTTAACATCAGTCCAAGGCGACATTGGCTTCAAACTAATGCTCAAATTGTGCATTAGAGATTAGAAATTAAGAGCTAAATTAATTCTGAAGTGATTTAACATGAGACTTCACCTGACTGGGAGTGTCAAGTACTTGCACTGCTATCTGATTAAATTCTCACTCCAAATTTAGTCTGAATTTGCACTATGTTAATTTGCAGTAAAACTATTTTTATTGAAACCTCTGTTGTGGTTGAACTGTAGTCCTGGAATTTGATATGCAAACGTTTAAGAAATGTTTAATGTAGATAAGTGCGAGGGGTTGCATTTTGGGGTGTAAAAACCAGGGGCAGGACCTTCACTGTGAAATGTAGTGCACTGGTGAGTGTTTTAGAGCAGATTGATAAAGGAGTCCAGGTACACAGTTCCCTGAAAATGGTATCACAGGTAGATAGGGTGGTACAGAAGGCTTTTGGTACATCGGCCAGAGACCCGGGTTCGATCCTGACCACCAGTGTGTCTGTGCGGAGTTTCTACTTTCTCCCTGTGACTGTGTGGGATTTTCGCCCAGTGCTCCAGTTTCTTCCCATATTCCAAAAACTTAGGTTTGTAGGTTAATTGGCTTCTGTAAATTGCCCCTAATGTGTAGGATGCTAAAGTGACATAATAGAACTAGTGTACAGGTGATTGATGGTCTGTGTGGACGTGGTGCGCTGTAGGGCCTGTTTCCACGTTGTATCTCTAAACTAAGTTAAAAGATTTATGAGGATGTTGCCAGGCTAGAGGGTCTGAGCTATATGGACAAGGGTTGAGCAGGCTCATACTTTGTTCCTTGGAGCACAGCAGGCTGAGGAAGGATCGTTTAGAGGTGCATTAAACCATGAGGGAGATAGGTTGAATGCAGAGTGTCTTTTACCCAGAGTTGGAGAAATCAAACACCAGAGGGCATAAGTATAAAGTGAGTGGGGAAGCTTTATTAGAAACCTGAGGGACGTCTTTTTGACTCAGAGGTTGGTGGATATAGGGAATGAGCTGCCAGTGGAGGTAGGTGAAGCTGCCATAACAGCATTTAAAAGTCACTTGGACAGGTACATTTGTAGGAAAGAGGAATATGGGCCAAATGCAGGCAATGGGACTAGATTGATTGCATCTTGGTCGGCAGAGATGAGTTGGGCTGAAGGGCCTGTTTCCAGGCTGGATGACTCTGACTCTGTAGTCACTTTACCCTGAAGGAATCCTAACTATGAACTTACTAATTAACTAACTATGTGATTACACAAGACAATGTTTAAAATAATCTTAGTTCCTTGGATGATTTCCTGATGCTTTGCTCCAGGAACTCCTTCAAACCGCTTTTCTCAATTTGATTTCCTAATCTTTAAAAAGATACATTTCCACCATATTTTTGTCCCTTCTTGTCATTTATCTAGATTTATTTCAATTTAATCCCTTGTTATCCCCCAAAGATTGGTCCTTACCTCTGGCTATTCCCTGCCCCATTCCTCCAACTCCACCCAGCAATTAATTTTGTCCTCGTGGTTACTTTACTGCAAAATGTAAGGCACAGATTTCTTCTTCAAAATATTGTTGCTGATTACTTCAGTAAAACATACCTTATAACAGTTTGTTGCAATTGATCATTTTAGGATGGAAGAATCCAAGTAGGAGATAGAATTCTGGCTGTGGATGACGAGAGTGTGGTAGCACAACCTCCAGAAAAGGTAATCTCCTCTGAAAAGACCTTCTCCACATCGTTGAGAGCAAATGTTGACTAGGCGACCATATCAAAAACATAGAAAATAGGTGCAGGAGGCCATTTGGCCCTTCAACCGATCACTTGCACTCTGCCCACCAGGGCCAACTAGAGGGCCTGGTTGCAAGCCACTACAATTCCCCTTCCCATTCCCATATGGACCTGGCTGTCCTCGGCCTCCTCCATTTATGGAGTGAGGCTATATGCAAACTGGAAGAACAGTGCCTCACGTACAGCTTGGGTAGCCCAATGACATGAATATTTAATTTTTCCATTTCAGGTAAATCCCCCCCCCCCATCTCTCCCCATCTGATCCAACCAGGTCCTCTCATCATACCTTTCTTTTAATTTCTCCATCTTCACCGCATCTGCTACTAAGATGAGACTTTCTATTCTATGACATCCATGATGTCCTTGTTGTTTTGTAAACGTGGTTTCCCCCTCTGCTGTCAAAGATGGTTCCCTCACTTCATCACACATGGGTCCTGTAGTTCTGCTCTTGCTCTTCTTCCACCATCACTCTCTCTGGTTCGACATTTCTCTCCCTACCTTCTCTTATCAGATTCCACCATCTGCAGCCCTTTGATTTTTTTCAACATCAGCTTCAGCCTTGGTTACAATCTCCACTCCAATCTCCCCATCTGCCTCACCTTCCAAGGATCCATCTTTCCTTTCCTGGATCCATCTACCTTTGCCAGAACTTTACCTGCTCCTTGCCATCACCTCTTTCTATCAGTTATTCCCCTCAAGTCAAAAAAGGACATTACCTTTACAATAGTGATATTTATTTTTGAAAATCATCAATACATCAGACTACAAGTGTGCACCAATTCAATTTGATTAAAATAAGAAGTTTGGTTTCTTGGGCTGAGTCATGTTTGTATGTATATGATACATCCCCTGAGCAGGATGACAGAACCATCAGTTTCTGACCTTCATCTCATTTGCAACGTTCACAGTGGAGGAGTGAATATCAACAAAGAGCTGACCCACACGAATGCATTTAATTTGCAGTTCTCTCTTGAATTGCTGATTAAAGATCAGTATATTCCTATCATGTATTCTTCTCTATTTTCGAAAATTGGATAAGGTACACATTTTTTGTGTTTTTTTCTTCTAGGCCATCAACCTTCTCAAAAAGGTGAAAGGAACAGTAAAGTTAACAATCAGTTGTGAGGACAGGTCCCAGCAACCATCTCCTCTTCCACCACTTTTATACCTTAACTCAGATTCTGAATTCTCAGATCACTGTAAGTACATTCAACTTTTCCATTTGCTAGTGAGGTAACCTGTCTGGAGTTACCATTTCAGTCCTAGATTGAAATAATTGAAGCTGTCCACTTACTGTTCCTTGATTATATTGTGGTATTTAATCGTTTAAGAAACAATTAGCTAACATAATAGGTGAACCCTGTAGAATAGATGGGATTAAATGAGTCAACTGATCTTCCTTATTTGTCATTATCATTTATTCTCAAGAAATAAGACATGAATATATCAAAATTGCTCCAAATGTAAATATCTCCATTAAACATTGAATTTTTGCTTTAGAAACTGCTTTTCATCAGAATGGCTACTTGGAATTCTAGTTGCAGATTGCATGTTAATAGTTCCTACAGTGTTGGGGAATAATAAATTTGCCAGAACCCTTTGTTTCCAGAGCATTGGCAATGCTTGGGTTTTTTTTAGGGTCTGACATTCAAATGACAATGTGTTTGTGAATCTTCTATCGGTTTAATCACACTCAATTCTCATCTTTGTTAAGCTAATATATCTGTGCCTGCTGTGGTGCCAGATCCAGCAACCTGTCCTATAGTCCCAGGCCAAGAAACTATCCTGGAAATTTCAAAGGGGCGTTCTGGGCTTGGACTCAGCATCGTGGGTGGAAGGGACACATTGTTGGTGAGTAATCTCTTTGTGGACATGGGAAAGGTGAAAAGGAATTATACATTTCCCAGTTTTGTCATTATTCTACTGAGTGGTACAACATAAGACAGTGATTAAGAAACACAAGTTTTTTTTTTCCTTGGAGCAGTAAATAGCGCAGCATGAAGTAGTTTATTGATTAAAATGCTTCTTTGCCATTTATTTGGTCGTACAAAAGGAAAACAAAAATCTTCAGCATCTGCAAAATTATGATTTGATAAAACTGTGAAATGTTTCTAAATCCAGAAGACGCCAGTATGAGGAGAATTGGTGCAATTTGCCATTGTATTTGGGTGCGAAGAATAAGCTGAGAAATTTATTGATACCACCAGAGGTATACTAATCAGTTGTAGAAGGATTTGCTAATGACTTGTTCATTCTGGGTCCTTTAATGAAAAGTTCAGAAATGTCTGAGGTCTAAAGGTAAGGGTCCCTAGAATGATTGGTAGTTAAGTGCAGGGGTGGCACATTGGCACAGCGGTAGAGTTGCTGCCTTACAGCCCCAGAGACCCGGGTACGTTCCTGACTATGGGTGCTGTCTGTACGTAGCATGTACATTCTCCCTTTGACCGTGTGGGTTTTTCTCTGGGTGCTCCGGTTTCCTCCAACACTCAAAAGATGCACAGGTCTGTACAGTGCCCTCCATAATGTTTGGGATAAAACCCATCATTTATTTATTTGCCTCTGTACTCCACAATTTGAGATTTGTAATAGAAAAAAATCGCATGTGGTTAAAGTGCACATTGTCAGACTTTAATAAAGGTATTTTTATACATTTTGGTTTCACCATGTACTTACAGCAGTGTTTATACATAGTCCCCCCATTTCAAGGCACCATAATGTTTGGAACACAGCAATGTCATGTAAATGAAAGTAGTCATGTTTAGTATTTTGTTGCATACCCTTTGCATGCAATGACTACTTGAAGTCTGCAATTCATGGACATCACCAGTTGCTGGATGTCTTCTCTGGTGATGCACTGCCAGGCCTGTATTGCAGCCATCTTTAGCTTATTCTTGTTTTAGGGGCTAGTCCCCTTCAGTTTTCTCTTCAGCATATAAAAGGCATGCTCATTTGGGTTCACATCAGGTGATTGACTTGGCCACTCAAGAATTTACCATTTTTTAGCTCTGAAAAACTCCTTTGTTGCTTTAGCAGTATGTTTGGGATCATTGTCTTGCTGTAGAATGAATCGCCGGCCAATGAGTTTTGAGGCATTTGTTTGAACTTGAGCTGATAGGATGTGTCTATACACATCAAAATTCATCATGCAACGACCAACAGCAGTTGTATCATCAATGAAGATAAGTGAGCCAGTACCTTCAGCAGCCATACATGCTCAGGCCATAATACCCCCACCACCGTGTTTCACAGATGAGGTGGTATGCTTTGGATCTTGGGCAGTTCCTTCTCTCCTCCATACTTTGCTCTTGCCATCACTCTGATATGTTAATCTTCATCTCATCTGTCCACAAGACCTTTTCCAGAACTGTGGTTGGGCTATTAAGTTCTTCTTGGCAAACTGTAACTTGGCCATCCTATTTTTGCGGCTAACCAGTGGTTTGCATCTTGCAGCGTAGCCTCTGTATTTCTGTTCATGAGGTCTTCTGCGGACAGTGATCATTGACAAATCCACACCTGACTCCTGAAGAGTGTTTCTGATCTGTCAGACCAACAGATGTTTGGGGTGTTTGGGGATTTTTCTTTATTATAGAGAGAATTATTCTGTCATCAGCTGTGGAGGTCTTCCTTGGCCTGCCAGTCCCTTTGCGATTAGTAAGCTCACCAGTGCTCTCTTTCTTCTTAATGATGTTCCAAACTGTTGATTTTGGTAAACCTAAGGTTTGACGGATCTCTCTAACAGTTTTATTCTTGTTTCCCAGTCTCATAATGACTTCTTTGACTTTCATTGGCACAACTTTGGTCCTCATGTTGATAAACAGCAATAAAAGTTTCCAAAGGTGATGGAAAGACTGGAGGAAAGACTCGGTGCTGAGAGCTCTCTTATACCTGCATTAAGGAGGCAATTAAACACACCTGAGCAATTACAAACACCTGTGAAGCCATGTGTCCCAAACATTATGGTGCCCTGAAATGGGGGGGGCTATGTATAAACACAGCTGTAATTTCTACATGGTGAAACCAAAATGTATAAAAAGGGCCTTTAATACAATCTGACAATGTGCACTTTAACCACATGTGATTTTTATTTTCTATTACAAATCTCAAATTGTGGAGTACAGAGGCAAATAAATAAATTATGGGTCTTTGTCCCAAACATTATGGAGAGCACTGTAGGTTAATTGGCTTCTGTAAATTGTCTCTAGTGTTTAGTATCGAACTAGTGTATGGGTGATTATGGTCAGCGCGGACTCAGTGGGCCAAAGGACTTGTTTCCACACTGTATCTCAAATCTAAACTAGACTAAAAGTGGGTTGATAGGTGGTTATGGGATATGGCTTTTTGGCTTAGAAGACCAGTTGATGCAACCTTTTGGACGGATCTCTTATCAGCTAAGGATGTATTCCCTCTCCCCATTCTACCTTGTTGTAGCCCTTGCACTCTCTCATTTATCTGCACTTTATCTGGTATAACACTATATTCTGCTTATTTTAATTGTATTTATGTATGGATTTTCTACTTGGCAACCACACAAAGCTTTTTCATTGTATTTCTGCACATGTGACAATAATAAACCGGTACCAGGATGGGTAATATAATATGTGCTGGTGATGGGGTGTGTGTGCAGTGCTTCAGGCCTGAAGAACAGCAAATAGATAAATTCCAACACTGCTCAGTGACAGGCATGGCTTAGAACCGTATAAACTAATTTTTCAAACATCCTTCAACTGCAAGTTGCACTGTATGTGCATGTCAGATATTGCATTTAACTGATCCGTGCAAGTATGATTTGTGACAGGAAAAGGCAGTTTCAACTGACAGGTTGGCATGTGTTGATCTGGAAGCCATTGCAATTGGGAACCGTCCCAGAAAAATTGATTTTCATGTTTTTTTTAGTTCGGAGGAGAGAAATGTCACATAATTGAATATCTAGTGTAAAGAGTGGAGAAAGAAGTGTTTACAATACTGAGGTGGATATTGCTGTGGCAAGGTACATTGTGGAGAAACAGAAAACATGATATTATATTTAACTATGCTCTCCAAATAGTGGTACTGCATTGGTGTTGTGTGGCAATAGCCTTGCATCTTATAAGTGGTGACTCGGATCTTGATGTATTACAGTCCAGATACGGAAACTGCCAGGGTATTAATCCAAGTAGATTGGTTCCTCTTTGCATGTCCTTACTACCACAGTGAGACATCTACAGATGATATGGTTATATATAGATGCTCATGGTGAACCGCCGGGTGGCGCCAGCAATGGCTGCCTCACCAACAGTCTGTCTGTCACTTCCTTCTTTGTTGTTGTAATAGTATGTGTTAAATGTATGTTTTAGAGTTCTTTAGCTTGTTTTGTGTGTGGTGGGGGGGGGGGGGGGGGGGACTTTTTAAATCTCTTACCTCAACGGGGATGTGATTTCTTTCCCGTATCGTATCTCTGTCCGCACTGCGGCCTAACATCGTGGAGTTGGCAGCCTCTTGCTGGAGATCGATTTGGGAGCTCCAACTGCTGGACCCTGTGGGACTTACCATCATGGAGCTGGCAATCCCTTTGCCAGGGATCGACCTCAGAGCTCCAACCGCAGGACCCTGCGGACTTCAACATCATGGAGCTTGCGGTCCCTGGTTAGAGACTGACTTCGGGAGCTCCAAGCCGCAGAAGCTTTGACCGCCCCTATGTGGGAGCTTCAACCATCCCAATGCAGGGGTTTCGATCACCGGCAACGGGATCTTCGATCGCCCCGACGGATGGTTCGACTGCCCCAACTGCCAATAAAGAGGGAAGAAGATTGGACTTCCATTACAGTGAAGAATGTGGGAAATCTGCTGTGGTGGATGTTTATGTTAACTTTTATATAGTTGTGTGTCTTGTTGCTTTTTTTTAGTATGGCTGTATGGTAATTCGAATATCACTGTACCTTAATTGGTACATGTGACAATAAAAAACCTTTGAACATGTTGAACATCAAATCTTGCAATTTTGAGCTACAGGAATTAATGTTTGAAATTAAAATCTTTTGGTGCTGTAAAGGGACAGGACAGGTGATATGCCTGATTTGATTATCATAGCTCATATGCACCGCAACAGCTGAATATCTATTACACAGTTTCAATCATATGGCTATCGAGCCCTATCACAAAATAAGAATAAGAAGCATGTTTACAGTCCAATTAATGTATTAAAAAAATGTCATGAATTGTTGCAGATACAACAATTTTTAAAAGAGAGACCATCATTTTAGCAGGTTAGTGAACAGGATGCTGATAAAAGGTCATTAATTGTGTTTCTCTAAGCACAGGTACTGCCTGACTTGTCTAATGTTTCCGGTATTTTCTGTTATTATTTCAAATTTCCAGGATCTAAGCTTTTCTTTTGTTTGCGTCAATCATTGGGTCAATTTTTCACCTAAAAAATATATATAAAAAATAAAAAATATATATTTTTTAAGTCAATGAACTTACAAACCCTAATGTTTTGATAACCATCTGCAAAATAAAATCTACTTCCCACTTGCAGTGCCTTTTATTTATTGTACACTGAGGTTAGGAAAACCATTTCCAGCTGTGTAAAAAATCTGATAATGTTAAATGATAACTGTGGATTTATTTCAGGATGCAATAGTTATTCATGAAGTTTACGAAGAGGGTGCAGCAGCTAAAGATAACAGGCTCTGGGCTGGAGACCAAGTCTTGGAGGTGAGTGAGGAAGGTTTCATTTTGGACATGCAGTACATAAATATTATTGGTAACGACAATTAGATTTATCAAGGGAATTCCCTTTTATTTAAAATCATTAGATCCACCCAACTTCTCACCACATCAATCAATCTGTTTTTTACTGCAGAAATATATTATATTTTGCTTAAATTCATTAATACGACCTCAACAGCCATTCCTAATAACTAATTACTAACATGAAATGCAAACATTTGGTTTGCCACAAGACATCTTGAATAATCATAATAATCGAATTATTGAATAATCATATTTTTATACCTTTGAAGACTGTAACTATCCATAGAATTGACCTTTGATGTCCGAGATATGTAATCGCATTGAAGAAAGGCTTAAATGTGGAATTTTGTTTCATTCTACTCGATAACATTTCCTTTGTTTCTGTGTTATTGCTTGTTCCTTTAAAAATAATCACAGCGAAACAACTTTCATCATTTGTATTTTTGGCAGGGAACAATGGTTAATCGAGGTTAAGTTATGAACAACAGGCTAGGCACAGAAATCCAACCAATACCTTTGCCAGTGTTCCATAGTTTGCCAAATATTTGTTTACATATGAACTCCATTCTATCCTTTTGTAAGTAAAAGTAAGTTATAAATTGGGCAGAGCCTGAAATGACAGTATTGCTTAGCAAGTGCTCGCAATTTTGTGCAAGGCTCTCTGAAGAAATGGGATCAGATACAAAGCCCAAGGCAAAATTTAGTGGCTTGTAAGTAATATTAAAGTGTGTACTATGCATTGTTGACATCATTGGGCACATCATTTGAAAGAAGGAAATGGAACAAGCTTCCACAAGTGCACTACCAACATGCTAAGTACCTGTTTGTGTTTTACAATTAGATTTGTGATACATTTTGATGAAATACCATATAAAATCATTATACTGCATGATAGAATTTCAAAACCACTACATTTATAGTTATTGGAAAAATAACATTATTTGTGTCTACTTTTTAATGAAAGAAATGTCAGAGAATGATGTGTTTTGTTGGATGCAGACTCTGGAGGAATGAAAGAAAAGGACCAGGAGACTCTATCCCTGTTCTGTGTTGAGGGGAGGTGGGGGAAGAGCAAAGCTGCGAGAAATGGAGGAGTCACTAGTGTGGTAAACTGCTGTGGGAAACGATGTTTTCAGAAGAGGACATCTCAGCTGTCCGAGAGTGGAAAGTCTCATCTTGGGACTAGATGCAGCCTTCTCTACATTGTGGAGACTAACTCTGGATGAGGCAACTGCTTCACCAAATGCTGGCACTCTGGGCCAGCTGGTCCAGGGCCAGCTGGAACTCCCGATGAAAAGCCACTCAGCCTCTTACACATCCCTCAGCCTCCGGCACTCTAGAGAAAACAATATCAAATTTGTTTAACCTCTCCTTGTGGTTAATACCTTCTAATCCAGGCTGCATTCTGGTAAAAATCTTCTGAACCATCTCCAACGCCTCCACGTCCTTCCTGTAATGGGACGACCAGAACTGCACAATACTCCAAATGCAGCCTATCCAATGTCCTATAAGGCTGCAACATTTCTTCTGGACTCTCACTTTCAGGGAGCTATGGACCTGGACCCCAAATTCCCTCTGCACATCAATGCTGTTAAGAGTCCTGCCATTAACTGTAAAATTTCCCCTCATATGTGACCTCCAAATCCTCAATTATCTTAACTCCCTTCTTAAACAAACTCATAGCGTCCTCCTGTGCTCTAGATTGGTCAAGTGTGCCATCTAATGGAATTCCTGCTGTGGTGTGCACACCAATTAGACAAAATGTAATGAGCTTGTGCAGATATATTTAACACAAAACCAAAGACTTTAAAAATAAACTCAGAATGCAGGCTTTATTTTGTACACTAATTTAATGTAATGATTCAAAAAGTAGTAAAACAACAACATTCTGATGCAATATTTCAACTTTCAAATGATCACTTTATTTCAGAATTGAATAGCAAGGAAAAACCTTTTTTCACGTTTGTCAACAGAACACAATTCACTTTTACTTCTTCATATTGTCCATTGTTCTATTGTTCCATTGGTCTTGATTCTGTACAGTACTACACAATATTCTATGTTCATTCAGGTGTGCAGTAGGGTATGATGCAATTCAGAAGCACATCTGTTTCACACCATGGAAAATGAAAAGTTAAAAAATAAGAAAATGATTGAAGGTTTTTCTCCACCACTCTGAAACTTGGGTTGATAATGCTCAGATTTTTGTGGACAGTTACTGATCAACATTGGCAACCATAACATTTGTTCATCTCATCTAATAATGCGATGACACCCAGAGAGACTAAGTACTAATTACTGCCAAAGAACGTGGTCTTAGAGTCATACAGCAACGAAACAGGCTCTTTGGCCCATCTTGATATGTAGATCAAAATGCCCCATCTCCACTACTCTCATCTGCCTGTGCATGGCCCATATCTCTCCATACCTTTCATATCCATGTATCTGTCCAAATGTCTTTAAATGTTGTTATAGTATCTGTCTCAACAAAATGTTGCCCCTCAGGTTCCCATTTAATTTTTCCAGTCTCACCATAAACCTGTTTTCTGGTTCTTGATTCCCCTCCTCTGGGTAAAATAATAATAATAATGTATTTTATTTATATAGCGCTTTTCATATACTCAAAGACGCTTTACAGAGATTTAGAGAACATAGGGAAATGAATAAATAGATAAATAAGTAAATAAATAAACGAACAGAGAAAGGAGACAGAAGGTGAGGTGACCTTCAGTGGTTGAAGGCAGTACTGAACAGGTGAGACTTCAGCGATGTTTTGAATGTGGTGAGTGTGGAGGAGTCTCTAACGGTTTGGGGTAGTGAGTTCCATAGGGTGGGAGCAGCGATGGAGAAAGCCCTGACCCCCCAGGATCTGAGTTTGGTCCGGATGTGGGGGGATAGGAGATTGGCAGCAGCAGAGCGGAGGGTGCAGGTGAGAGTGTGCCTGTGGAGGAGGTCGGTCAGGTAGGATGGGGCCAGGTTATGGAGGGCTTTGTAGGTTATGAGGAGGATTTTGTACTGGATTCTCTGGGGGATGGGGAGCCAGTGGAGTTTATAAAGGACGGGGGTGATATGGTCACGGATCGGGGTGTGGGTGAGTAGACGGGCTGCGGAGTTTTGAATGTATTGAAGTTTACTGATGATTTTTGAGGGTGCGCCATAGAGGAGGCTGTTGCAGTAGTCCAGACGGGAGGTGATGAAGGCGTGGATGAGGGTTTCTGCAGCTGTGGAGGAGAGGGATGGACGGAGACGGGCAATGTTTTTGAGGTGGAAGAAGGCTGTCTTTGTGATGTGTTTGATGTGTTTGTCGAAGGAGAGGGTTTGATCAAAGATGATTCCAAGATTCCGGATGTGAGGTGAGGTGGATACTGGGAGACCATCAATGTTGAGGATGAAGTTTTGGGTGGATTTGGTGAGCGTTTTTGGACCAATGATGATGATTTCAGATTTGTTGCAATTGAGTTTGAGGAAATTTGATTGAAGCCAAGATTTTATTTCAGTGATGCAGTTTGTCAGTGTAGAGTGTGTGGTGGGGGAGATTGACTTGGTGGAGATGAGGAGCTGGATATCATCGGCGAAGCAGTGGAAGTTGAGACCATGACGGCGGATTAATTGACCAAGGGGGAACAGGTAGAGGATGAAGAGGAGGGGGCCAAGGACTGAGCCTTGGGGGACACCTTGGGGGAGGGGAGCGGTGGGGGATTTACAGACAGTGTATTCACCCAATCTATTTTCCATATGATCTTATACATCTCTAAACGATCACCCCTCATCCTTTTGCGCTCCCTATACCTCTTTCATCTCCATCCAGTCCTTCATAGTTAGGTGAGGTTCATGTGCACCTAACTTCATCTACTGCATTCGATGTTCCTGATGTGGCAAGACCAAGCTTGGATTCAGCGACTGCTTCACCAAACACTTACCCTCAGCCTGCCAAGGCATACTGGATCTCCCAGTTGCTAACAATTTTAAGTACTTTTCCCATTCCCGTACTTTCTCTCCTGGGACTCCTCCATTGCCAAGGTGAAGCCATATGCTAAGTGGAGGAACAGCATCTCATATTTCACTTGGGTAACTTACAACTAATCAGTATGAAAATTGAATTCTCCAATTCTCCAATTTTAGGTAACCTAACAATCCTCCCCCTCCTCCCTTGGACTTTTTAAATGCTCTCTCAGACTGCACTGAAGGCCTCCTGACGGCCATTAGGATTTTTAGTATTTCTAGATATTTCTGGTGATTAGTAGAATTTAACATTTGTAAAAAATAAATTAATGAAAGAAAAAAAAAGTTTATTTTAAAATGCATGAAACTGACGATGTTTAATTAAAACACCAAAATAGTGAAAAATGAAGCATAGTCTTCACATTTAAAGCATGTTGGCGGCCTAGAGCGAAAGATCATCCGATCACCAGCATTTTCCTCAACACTCACGGTGTAGGGTCCAAATGCATAAGTACATTGCCATGTGTACTGGGCCTATCATGACAGCTCTCTGCAGGCCTGCTGGTTTGTGTTGACCCCTGTCCAAATGAATGTTTTTGTTTGCTTTTACAATGGGTTGGTGATATATTGTAAGGTAGAGATCAGAGAACAAAAGAAAAAGGAACAAAAAGTATAAACGATTGAGGAAAGGAACAAGAGAGGATTTGGGGTGCCAGAAAATAGCACGGAATAAGCAATGGAGCAAAGTAAGAGGGAAAAGAGCAGGGGAAATATGCCAGATTGAATGTAAGGCAACAATAAATTTTGCTTGCTTTTCAAATCTTGATTTGTGAGAAATGTCTAGAAAAATGCATTGTGCTTCCTTTTTAGGTAAATGGAATTGATTTAAGGAATGCAACCCATGAAGAAGCAATCACAGCCTTGAGACAGACACCACAGAAGGTGCGACTCACCGTGGTCAGAGATGAAGCACAGTACAAAGATGAGGAGAATTTAGATATATTTTTTGTAGATCTTCAGAAGAAAGTTGGAAGAGGATTGGGCCTGAGCATTGTAGGAAAACGGTAAGATAATCCTTCACATCCAAAGTTAAAATTAAATATTAGAGAGTATATAAATGTACTCATAGATTCTTCAGCACCATGCGTTGATGAGAACATTGAAGAGGCCCTAACTTTACATTAGAGATAGAGCTGGAAACAGGCCCTATGGCCCACCAAGTCCACACTAACAAACAATCACCCCATATACTAGGACAATCTTAGACTCTCGGAACAATTTACAGAAGCAAATTAACCTATGTCTTTGGAATGTGGGAGGAAGCCAGAGCACCTGGAGAAAACCCACGTGATCATATGGAGAAAGTGCAAACTCCACACAGCCAACACCCATAGTCCGGGTCTCTGGCGATGTAAGGCAGCAACTCTACCACTATGCCACCCATGATTTGAATTTCCAAATTTCTCTTGATTCAAAAAACTTATTTTTCGTTTGTAAAATTGTGTTTGCTCCTCTTTTTGTCAAAACTAAAGAGGAAAACAACGGTATTATAGACCAGTTATGGAGATTTCTTAGTTTTATAAAGTATTTGAAGTCTATAGCTAAAAATAGAATCCCCAAAATTGGAACTATTTGTACCTTTTTTTTCTATGTACATGAAGCAAAATCATTTTTCGCTTGACAATGTAATTTTGCCTATTGCTGGTTGAGGCCCCAACTGTCCAAAAGACAAGGCACTTCCAGGCATCATCCACCTGAGCATTCATGTCATTTCCTCAGCCTCATTTTTGCATATAATGTCATCAGCAACACGTGGACACTCATTCTTTCCAGAATAACTGAAATTGGTGCGAAAATTAGCAACTCGTGACATGCAATTTTCACACATTGTACAACAAGGGCTAAATGTACCCTTTTAATGCACTGAATGAATGAAATCCAGTTTTTAAGCAGGAGTGTCTGAACATCCTGAATACTTTTACCTAATCAGATTCATCCACTGCTGTGAAGGGTAAATAATGTATGTGAAATCCGATTGAATTTGTGAAAGGTGACCGGAATAGTGAACAGAGAAATTTCATGGATGATATTTGAAATGACATTTGATAAATTCTCTGATGAGAGTATAAGCGATAGCATGGAACTAAAAGTATTGAACAAGTTAGAAAATTGGCAGAACAACAGACGACAAAGAGTAATGATCATTGACTGGCATTCAAATGTCAACATGTAATGGGTGGTGTCAGATATGGATCTGGATTGGGATGATAGCTATTCCCAGTACTTTCTAACTAATGTGATTGATACAAAGCCACACATCCAAGCTTTCCAATAAGGATGTCATTAAACTGGAAAGGATGTTAAAAAAGATTTGAGGATGTTACCAGGTCTGGAGGTATTGAGCTATAAGGAGAGGATGCATAAGCAAAATCGATTCCCCTTGGAGTGGAGGAGGCTGAAGTTTATACAACCACTAGATTGACGTGGACCCGTTGATACAAATCTCTACTGCAGGCGCACCTGCGAGTGCGGCAGCCCCCGTTGGGTGCAAACCTCTCCTGCGGGCCCGGCAACCCTACCCCAACTGATCCAAAACTCTCCTGCTGGTCTGGCAACCCTCCGTGCAAACCCCCTCCCCCTCATTGGCCCCAAATCTCTCCTGCCTTGGTCCAGTACCTTCTCCTCCCCCTCTCCCCCCCTCCTCCCCCCGCTCCCTCCTCAACCCCCCACCCCCCCCTCTCCTCACTCCCTCCCACTCAACCAACTCCATCCCCCCCTCAACCCCCTTTATCTCCTCCCGCTCCTCACCCCCTCTCCTTCACCCACTCCATTCCCCCTTATCCCCCTCTCTCCTCACCCCCCTCCCCTCAACCACTCACCCAACTCCATCCCCCCTCAACCCCCCTTATCGCCCTCCCCCCCCCTGCCCCCCTCACGCACTCAACCACTCCATCCCCCCTCACATGGCCGGAAGGGAGCTTCGGATCGCTACGGGTCGCTGCCGTTTGCACCATCGCACGCACGGACTGATGTTGCAAACGCAGCTTGTCCTCCCAGAGGGGGAGGGGAGGAGGTGGGTTCAGGGGGGATGGAGCGGGTGAGTGGGGGGGGGAGGGAAGGAAGGGGGTTCAGGGGGAATGGAGTGGGTGAGTTAGCGGGTGCTCGTCGGCCCACACCCCCCCCCTCATTGCCCGCCACTCCCGTCACTCTGGCAAGTCCCGCCCCCAGCCGTCATCGTGGGCCCCTCCCTCATTGGCTGTCACTTGGGCGGTTCCCATTGTGACGTCATACGCTGAATTTTGTTAAGCGTCAGTTTAATAAGTTAATTTTTTAACTTTAAAACCTCTCTAACTTTAAAAATATAAGACCAATTTGAATGAAACTTGGATGAAGGTGTCCCCAGGATAAAGGCGAGTAAGGTGGTCCTAAAATTGTCACACTATCGTGTGACGGGGGTACAAAAAAAGAAGGTAACATCACAGGCATGGGCAAACAAATAAATAATCAAACAAACAGAGAGAGAGAGAGAGAGAGAGAGAGAGAGAGAGAGAGAGAGAGAGAGAGAGAGAGAGAGAGAGAGAGAGAGAGAGAGAGAGAGAGAGAGAGAGAGAGAGAGAGAGAGAGAGAGAGAGAGAGAGAGAGAGAGAGAGAGAGAGAGAGAGAAGAGAGAAAGAGAGAAAGAGAGAAAGAGAGAAAGAGAGAAAGAGAGAAAGAGAGAATGAATTGTGAGTCAGGCAGCATCTGTGGAGGAAAATGGACGGCGACATTTCAGGTTGGGACCCTTCTTGTTTTTTGCTCAAGATTTCAGCATCTGCAGATGTGCAGTTTACTGGTGGTTTCAATAAGTTTTAAAATAAAATTGAAAACATGGATTGTTGTGAAATGAGGAAGCAGAAATGGACTTGAGGATGGTGTTCTGTGTTTGTGTCCCAACCTCTGAGGATACTTGTTACAAATATACCTGCACTATTTTCTGACTATCCTAACCCATGGAAACGTATTTATTAGAAACTGTCATATCAGGTTGTTTTCTTAATGAAAAAAATAAGTAAGAAAGTGTGGTTAAAACTTTAAGTATAAGTTACACTTAATTTTATGTCTCATATAAACATGAGGTTATATATTTACATAAATTAAAATATTGCATGCAGTTTCATCTAATGTATTTCAATAGCACATCCTGTCAAAGCTCCAGAACACTTGAAATGAATGTAAATATTTTAACAGGATTGGAACTGGAGTATTTATCTCAGACATTGTTAAAGGCGGGGCTGCTGAACTCGATGGGAGGCTGATGCAAGGTGACCAAATCTTGTCAGTAAATGGAGAGGATATGCGAAATGCTTCACAGGAGACTGTGGCAACAATACTAAAGGTAAACCTGGAGTAACTTCACTAAGAGACCAGAGATTCAAAACCACATGATGCTAAAATGGCATGAATGGGACACTGATACCAATTTTATCCAAAGTTCCTGTGGAGTGATTTTCACATGTGCATGCTATGTAGAATGTGTGTATAAGTGGTCTCATTATTGGATCTTTTAAATCTTTATGCACATTAAATGCAAAGGCAAACTTTTTGTAGTTGGTTGTAAACTGTGCACAAGCTTGCACAATGTCGCTTTGTTACTGGAGCTCTTTAAGTAATGTTACCATTGGAATTGCATTTGGAAGAACAGTAAACCCTCGCAGGTACGGACCTTTATATAACGAATTTTATTTTTAGTTGACCAAGGTGTAGCATTGGCCACGTGTTTGCAGCGACTGCCACAAAGCAAAGCCCCAGAGTGTTGGATGCAGAGGCAGCGCGAACCATTGCACCGCATCACCCTGGCAGTGCGTGCCTCGATTGCCTGGTAACAGCGCAACGCTCCTGTTGCACCACCCCCCACTTCCAATGAGCTGGCGCCATGTGGTGTGCTTCCAATTGCGGAAGCAGAGAGGGCGATATGCATGAAGGCGGCATGAGTACCAGGCCCGTCCCTGGCGTGTGTAGGGCATGGCTCCCTGGCCTATGAATTCCCAATGGTTTAACCCCTCCACTGATGCTGTTTCTTCCCACCCGGCTTTGGATTAAATATCATTATTTATCCTCCACACCCGGTTACACAGAACAATCGGCAATACGGGACATTATATCCCCCCCTCCCCCCCCCCCCCCGCGCAGTCTGTTATTGTGAGGGTTTACTGTAGTGAGTTGGTTGAGATTAAATATTTTGAAATGGGCAGGGGAGTATGCACTTCAAGCATGGAAGGGACATCATGCCGGCAGAGGTAGATGACTGGGAGTAACAAGGTGCTCTGGGAGGACACGTCCAGGTTATAGGAGGCCTTACTTGAAAAATGCGCAGAAATCTGATCCATTTTATAGTCCATGTGAATCCATCAATGTCTTGAACGATGAAAAGCAAAATTCAAGTAATTAAACAAATCTGAAAGTGAGAGTAGCCTCAAAAGTTATAATCATGAAACTCTTTCCTGGATGCCATATTTTGAACAATGAAAATGTATAATGTCCTTTGATTAATGTCATGCGTATTGGGCTTCATTTGTTACAGAATTTTACAGTAATGACCAATGACCTGAACAGTCTCTGACTGCAAACATCTAGCACACCCAAAATAAAAACAGGAAGTGCTGGAAACATTCAGCAGATCAGGCAACTTTTTGTGGAGAAAAAACAATTGATCTTTCAGATCAATGACCATTCATCAGTGGGCAGACAGTCCCTCAGAAAATAGTTGCTACTCACCCCAATTTAACCTTCCTGTGTATCTCAGTAAACATTCTTCAGTTTGTTTAAAGTTATTTCCTGTTGCTAAGCTTTTTCGCATTGGACCCAGCCCCCAGAGCAGGTAATTCAATCACAAATCAGTGCAAAAATCTATTTGGTGCTGATTGTTCAGCGCTTATTGCAAAATCAAAGCCATTAGAAATTCTGCAGTACCCTGCACTAATTTCTGACCATTCAAGTCCATGCAAAGCCATCTGTAAGTGTCAAATGTTCCATATATACTCTTAGTGCACAAAGCAAACAAGCAAAGTGGTGAAATTGGAACATTATTGCAATTAAATTGGTAACATAGCTTTGGACTTCCTTATATCCAAAACGTGTTTATTTTTTACAGTGTGCTCAAGGATTAGTTCAGTTGGAAGTTGGCCGTCTGAAGGCAGGCTCATGGATTTCCTCCAGCAGTACATCACAAGGCAGTCAGGTCAGGATTATTTGCTGTTTAAATACTGGAGTTCATGTCTTGATGGGATTTGCTGGAAGTTAATCACAATTTCCTATCTTTCAATTAATCGGTGATATGTTAATTGGAATAATGCTTGTCCCTCAGATAATATGCTTTCAGTTCATTGGCCACCAAAATGAAATTTAATTAAATTATGTGAAAGTAGTTACTGTGTGTCTGGAACACTCTGGTGCACCTCTTGTGGCAAGTGACATATGAACAGATCTGCAAGCAGATTGCCTCTCTGCTGGGGATATTTGCCAGTGATGTAATACTCACAGCTTCAGTATCATTTTGGAGATCTATATGGTTTTAATTAATAT